>NC_044996.1:129043734-129188040 GCF_008728515.1 Papio anubis | reverse complement strand
AAAAAAAAAAAAAAAAAAAAAAAAAAACATCCGATGACTTATTATTTATGTCATTCCACTTCCCTCTATTAATATATTTAATGAAATAAACTTTTTCTTCACAGCATTGTAAACAATTAGGGTTAGAGGGAGAAAAATAAGAGAACTCAGAGAGGCAAACTGCTTATACATGTTTGTCTTTCTCTTTGGAGATGGAGATGGGGGGCACCTTCCTACATTCATCTTAATTGAAATGCAAGCATAGGGAAGAACTGCAGAGATTGGAAGCAATTTCAGATTCTTCTGTGAAATGAATCATTTCAGAAAGTTCATGTGGACTTTTCATGTTGGGGTGAGGGAATAAGGATGCATGATTTCTTGAAGAAAATAGAACAGTGTTGCACTCAATGAAAATGAAATATGTTGGAGAAAATAAAATAGTGAGCATGCTTTCATTCAGAGGTGGCATTCAAAATATAGAATAATCTTTTTGGTACTGTGCGGAGGATGTAGTTTCCACAGGTGGCCATGCAAGGGCAACTGCTAGAAAGTGCGAGCCTGCAATGGTGGGCCACAGCCTTGGAGACCAGATGGACACTTGAACATTTGTTCAGTGGGTGCCAACATTGCCCTCTGGAGTGTCATCTCCCTAGCGGGGGATTGAGGCTTCTCTGGCTAGGAGGATACATAAGGATGGATGATGGTGCATGGGTGTTGTAGTGGGCTAGCTTGAAGGCCAGTGGACACTAAGTGCCCAGGCAACACCCATTTGGGGCTCTCCAAGGGTAGGGTGGTCAGGCTAGTATGGTAGGGAGCACTTAAAGGGGCTTGGAGAAGCAGGTACTTACCAATTGGCATGGAAGTATTTCTACATTGAACAACCTGGATTTGAGACCTTTCTAGTAAAATTGGTTGTTTGGTGGGACTCCTGATTTCTGTAGGGAGATATATCAACTACAACAATGAGCGAAGGTATTGCTAAGTAGGAGGGCAAGGGGATTATATGTCAGGAGACAATACGCAGGATTAATCTGGAGATAGAGCCCCAAAAGATTTCCTACAGATGGCAACTTCCGCCTTGCCTTGAATTAGTTTAAACTGGTTCCTCTGGTTATTTTCTTTGTGGACAGTTCGACATACCTGCTCACTCCCAAGTCCCTTTGCTTTGACGAAAGATTAAAAATCCCTCTCAAGGAGCAAAAAGGCTCATTAACTAAGATAAATTGTAGTTGCAAGCATAAATGTATCTCATTTAGTGTTAGCCTTTAAGGGAGGTGTCCACGAAAAATTGTCTGCAAAATTAATTTATGTAAAGGGATAAATTGATTTCAGCTAGTTATGTTTTCAGAACTAACACTTTGGAAAATGAGATCATGATTCTGGGAGTGCACAATAAAAGATATTTTGCTCCAAATAAAATGTACTGCTGCAAAAGACTTCCTAGTTTCAGACAGGCAATGAAAAGTAGTGCTTCCTATTATCCATTGTGAAATTGGCTAATTTACGTAGCAGAATAGACTTGGATTTGAATTCTCCAGGTCTTATTCTTTAATACAAAATTGTCTGCCCTTTGAGGCTTCTACCCACCAAGCAGTTATTTATGTTGATGAGACATTGCAGATCTCAACTCAGCTCCAAGTTCATGCCACAAAGTGGGTCGTGCCAAGGAGCCCTAGACTGAGATCCACAGCACTTGACTTCTTTCTTTTAATCAAATACAGGAAATACAGGACAGAGGGACATGTTAAACAGCACCATGGCAATTTAATCAGCAAAATATAGAATGAGGGATTTCTGTAGAACAAACAGTTCTATATCCTTAATTAAGTGAAAGATGAAAAAACAGAGAAAAAGGAAGCAATATATTAAAGGCAGTGTAGAGATATCACAATCAGCCAAATTGTGGATTTTGGTTCCTATCAAAATAAGCCAATTGTTGAAAATAATTTTGAGTATTCAGAGAAATATGAACACCAAATGGATATTTGATGTTATTGTGGAATTTTTGTTCAAGTTTTTGAAATGGGGAAGGCTGTCCTTGGGAGAGAGCTCCAAGCAGTAAATGGATTTCAAAGAACTTCCGTTAGTAGTTTCAGATTGAGGTAAATGCAGAAAGTATTTGAATATTTTGTCACTGTGCAGTGTCTCCTTTCCTCTCTCTTTTTTCTTTTAATTTTTAAGTTTTAAATTTCAATAGATTTTTGTGGGAACAGGTAGTGTGTGGTTACATGATTAAGTTCTTTAGTGGTGATTTCTGAGATTTTGATGCACCCATCACCTGATCAATGTACATTGTACCCAACGTGCAGTCTTTTATCCCTTGCCACCCCTTACCCTTTGCCCCAAGTCCCCAAAGTCCCATGTGTCATTCTTATGCCTTTGCGTCCTCATAGCTTAGCTCCCACATATGAGTGAGAACATACGATGTTTGCTTTTCCATTCGTGAGTTACTTCACTTAGAATAATAGCCTCCATTTCCAACCAGGGTTGCATAGCACTTGACTTCTAAGCCCAGTTCAGCCACCAGGTGACTGTGGATGTTTGTGGTCTTTGTGTTTCAGGAAGAATCTAAGTGAGCTTGTCACTTTGAGGTACCTAGTGCCCTTGTTTTCTTGACCTGCCTGGGCTTTTCCAATTTATTTAGCATAGGAATTCCCAAGTTTAAAAGTCTGCAAAATATGTGATGTAGAAAATCACTGCATATATGCTCTTCAGTGTTTATGGGGTGAAATTAGCACATCTCAAACAAGCCAGCCTTTTCAAATGACAATTTCTTTTCAGTATCTGCAGAGACACCAGAATGGTGGTAAGGAATCATGCAAGTCAATGAATATGCATTTAAATATCTATTTACTGGAACATTATGGCCTCCCAACACTGTGGCTGCAAAATGTTTCACTGCCCGCTACAGAGTTAGCCAGACAACCCTTCCCAACTTAAACTGAGGTTGATGAAGCCAAACAGTAGTTTATAACTCAAAAACAAGAACAACAGCAAGAGAAAATCTTACCAACCTCAAGACACTTTGATAATGTGGCAAAAAAAGCATCCTTCCTCCAAACTGGGGGAATGTTATCAGCATGTGCAAATGTGCAGAAGTGATTTGCTGTGTTCCTGGGGATGGGGACAAGGCCCGTATAGGAGGCTTCGAGTCCCCGTGAAACTCAGGTAAAGGGCAAATTCTAGGGTGTGAACACCAGATTTTAGTAACTTTATTAAAATCACAAGTAAACAAATAGTCTTTTATTTAAATGAAATAGAAGTATTTGGAGTCACCCTTTCTTCTGGAAGCACCAAAGAAATGGTTGTATTTCTGCAGCAGCACTTTCCTCACCTCCAAGTGTAGCAGTTGACGTTTTCTTAGTGTTTCCTATGTGCCAGCTTCAGATACAACCACTTTACACGTATCATCTCATTTACTCCTCAAAATGACCCTATCTGGTAGACAGTGCTAGTATCCCTGTTTTAGAAATGAGGGAACTGAAGTTCAGAGGTGTTAGAGAACTTGTCCAAGGGAAACACATCAGGGAGGGATGCAATTTCAGGCAGTCCGACTCCCAAGTTCATGTGCCTAGCTTCTAGGCAGCACTGATTTCAGGGGCTCCTGGATCAGCCTTTGGTACCCTCTGGCTAAGATCACATTTTCATAGATAACTGTAAGGATTGGAAATAGTTGACCCAAGAGTCTGGAAGATAAGATAGAAGATAAGAGAAATCTGAAGCATCACCAGCCAGGATCAAATTCTAGCAGGCTTTGCTCGCTTTACACTTCGGTAATCCATTTCCACGGTCTGGACACCCTTTGGAAATGACCTTCTTCTTAAGGCCTATGCTCCATTATCCATGACCTCTGAGCACGATCTCCTGGCCTGCCTGTTCCCATACTCTTATTTCTAGAACATCTGCTTTCCTAACTTATTTGCACAATTCCTTTACCCCTCCCTCTCTCTCAGGTTTTTACCCACTTCCTGGACTCAATTCCTTCCCCCATCCAATGGAGGTTTCATAGTACATCACTTCACCATCCTCCTGCCACTATCCTCAATGCCATCCCATTCCCGTCTTTCTATCTTGTCTGCCCTACAAAGCCCAGACTAAGATAAATGCAACCTTTGCTCTCTTCATCTTTCCACCTGGGTTGTTGAGGCCTCTTGAAGAAAACCGTGTAAATCTGTAGATTTGCACCATGAAGGAACCAGCAGCAAGGCAGACTGAGCCAATGTGACCCCAGTGCCCACTCCACTTCACTACAATGTTGGTTAAAATGGTATAATTTCAGAGCTGAACTGGAAATAAGAACGGGAAATCACCAGGTGCCAGTAACAAGAAAAGAACTCATAGCACCCAAGCTGATGTTCGGGTGGCCCAAAGGACTGGGTGCAAGCATCGGATATAGGGGCTACCATTGAACATCCACAACCTAGAAAAATATCCATGTTACTAAGTCTATTTTGCCACTGCAAGGAATGAAGGCAATCCCAGGCTGGCACTCCAGGAGGACCACGGGAGGCTAGGCCCATCCCCTCAAGAGAGGTGGCCTTGGCTGTGTGGGAGGTGGGGAGCTGGAATTAGGATCCCAGACCAAAGCTGCCACCTAGGAAATAAAGTTTTCTAGTGAAGGTAACTAGAAAACTCTGCCATAGGGCTAGGAAAGAAGTGATCTTGTCCCAGATGTAGTGTGGAATGAAGAAAAATAAGTTTTCTGTGAGAAACTGAGACCCCAAATCTGCTTCATATAAGGTATAGTGGTCTCCGTGTGGTGTGGCACTCCCCTGCCAAAGAATTAATGTAAGACTAGCCGCAACCAATGCCACAAGGCAAGGAAAATAAATAAGAGGCACAACGTTTATAAAGGAAGAAATGAAACTGTCATTACTTGTAGGTTCCATGAATGTGTATCTACCAAATCTAAAATAATTATCAAACTATTAGAATTAATGAGTGAATTTAAGTGAGGTCACTATATTTATGTGTAAGAACAAATAAACTAAATGAGACTAAAATCTTTGCCTCATGCCTCAAACCCACTGTCCACTCCATAACTTGGCAGATAATGTTGTCTTATACTACAGAAAAATGAGGCCCTGAGGTTTGAACTCCCACAACTTCCTGACCTCATGGCCTCAAACTTACCTAAGTTGGCCCCCACCCTCACTGCTGTTCCTGTATTTATACGGGCACATCCTTTTCCCTTCTCCTCTTACAAACCAGCCCTTTTCTCTGTGCTTTTAAGTCTCTTCTCTCCCATCTCTGCTAGAATAAGGAGAGCTTCCTCTGATATTTCTCTGATAAGAAAATGTATTCGGCCGGGCGCGGTGGTTCAAGCCTGTAATCCCAGCACTTTGGGAGGCCGAGACGGGTGGATCACGAGGTCAGGAGATCGAGACCATCCTGGCTAACACGGTGAAACCCCGTCTCTACTAAAAAATACAAAAAAACTAGCCGGGCGCAGTGGCGGGCGCCTGTAGTCCCAGCTACTTGGGAGGCTGAGGCAGGAGAATGGCGTGAACCCGGGAGGCGGAGCTTGCAGTGAGCTGAGATCCGGCCACTGTACTCCAGCCTGGGCGGCAGAGCGAGACTCCGTCTCAAAAAAAAAAAAAAAAAAAAAAAAAAGAAAATGTATTCAACCTGGCATCTTCCCTGTAGCCTTTAAAGATACTCAAGCTGCTATTACCTCAAAAAACAGAACAAAACAAAAGAAAAAACTATAACAAGACTTGACAAATCACCTCTAGCTATCATATTTTCAAAAGAACAGACTAAGCTGGCTGTATCCATTTCTTACTTCTTAAAAACACTTAAGCCCATTTCAATCAGATTTCCCTCCCATCACTCCTCTGAAGTGGCTTTCATCAAAGTGACCAATGACTTCCTTAACTGCTCAATTCAATGGGCTCTTTCCACTCCCCTGGCACCCACTACTGGATTACTCCTGTAACTCAAGAGCTCTACATACACCTTGACCATGAACTCCTGGGCCCTTGTATAGGCCTGGCTGGTTCCTTGACTCTGTCCTTTATACTCAGTCTTATTTCAGTTCCTGTAATCCTTGCCTAAGGTTGTCTACATTCCTCATGATGGCAACAAGGGCCTAGGAACTTGGATATTTTTCTAGGTGAAAACGTAGAATCAGGGTAGGCAAAAGTCTGAGATGTAACCTATGGGTTAGAACAAGACTGTGGGGCTGAGCACAGTGGCTCACGACTATAATCCCAGCACTTTGTGAGGTTGAGGAGGGAGGATTGCTTGAGCTCAGCATCACCGGAGTCGTGTTGCCCAGGCTAGTCTCGAACTGCTGAGCTCAAGAGATCCTCCCACCTCAGCCTGGCCCACATATAGCTATTTTTTATTGTATAAAATTAAGGTGTACAACATGATGTACACCTTAAAATCTTTGCCCCATGTACAAAATGATGTTGTACACCTTAATTTTATATAACTTATGTGGGCCAGGCATGGTGGTTCATGCTGTAATCCCAGCACCTTGGGAGGCTGAGGAAGAAGGACTGCTTGAGTCCAGGAGTTTGACACCATAGTGAGGCAATGTTTCTAAAAAAAAAAAAAAAAATGCTGGGCATAGTGGCATGTGCCTGTAGTCCCAGCTGCTACTTGGGAGGCTGAGGTGGGAGGATTGCTTGAGCCCAGGAGTTCAAGGTTACTTTGAGCTAGGATTGTGCCACTGCACTCCAGCTTGGGTGACAGAGTGAGACCCTATCTCAAAAACAAAAAACAAAAAACAAACACACATACACACAGACACACACAAGACCATGGCACAGTCATTGAGAAGTTATTAAAGAGACTTTAATATGGCTTCTGTTTTGCTTCCTGATGAATGTATGTAACCCAGGAGGCAGGAAGTAATTGTGAAACTGCCCAGTGGGTTCATCTTGCTCACTGCCTAGATAGAGCTGATTTATCAAGACAGAGGAATTGCAATAGAGAAAGAGTTTGATACACATAGACCTAGCTAAACAGGAGACTGGAGTTTTACTTTTACTCAAATCAACCTCCCTGAAAATTTGGAGGCTAGGGTTTTTCAAAGTTTGGTGGGCAGTAGGGGCTAGGGAATGGGTGCTGTTGCTTGGTTGGGGATGCAATCATAGCGGTGTGGAAAACAGTTCTTTTGCACTGAGTTCCCTTCTGGGTGGGGGCCACAGAGAAGTTGCTGGTACAAGTGGGGTCATCTGGTCTTCAGAAATGCAAAAGCCTGTAAAGATATCCCAAAAGGCCAATCTTAGTGACATGGTTTGGTTCTGTGTCTGCTTCCCCTTCTGCCACGATTGTAAGTTTCCTGAGGCCTCCCCAGCCATGCAGAAATGTGAGTCAATTAAATCTCTTTCCTTTATAAATTCCCCAGTCTCAGGGAAATTCTTTATAGCAGTGTGAAAACAGACTAATACAGTTAATTGGTACCGGGAGTTGGATACTGCTATAAAGATACCTGAAAATGTGGAAGCGACTTTGGAATTGGGTAACAGGCAGAGGCTGGAACAGTTTGGAGGGCTCAGAAGACAGGAAGATGTGGGAAAGTTTGGAACTTCCTAAAGATTCGTTGAATGATTTTGACCAAAATGCTGATAGTGATGTGGACAATGAAGTCCAGGCTGAGGTGGTCTCATATGGAGATGAGGAACTTCTTAGGAACTAGAGCAAAGGTTACTCTTGCTATGTTTTAGTGAAGAGACTGGTGGCATTTTGACCCTGCTCTAGAGATCTGTGGAACTTTGAACTTTAGAGAGTTAATTTAGAGTATCTGGCAGAAGAAATTTCTAAGTGGCAAAGCATTCGAGAGGAAGTAAAGCATAAAAGTTTGGAAATATGCTGACCATGAGGTAGAAAAGAAAAACCCATTTTCTGGGAAGGAATTCAAACTGGCTGCAGAAATTTACGTAAGTAGCAAGGAGCTGAATGTTAATAGCCAAGACAATGGGAAAAATGTCTCCAGGGCATGTCAGAGACCTTCACAACAGCTCCTCCCATCACAGGCACAGAGGCCTGGGAGGAAAAAATGGTTTTGTGGACTGGGCCCAGGACTCCCCTGCTCCGTGCAGCCTAGGGACTTGGTGTCCTTTGTCCCAGCTGCTCCAGCTCCAGTCGTGGCTAAAAGGGGCCAAAGTACAGCTCAGGCTGTTGCATCAGAGGGTGCAAGCCTCAAGCCTTGGTGGCTTCCATTTGGTGTTGGGCCTGTGGGTGCACCTAAAACAAGAATTGAGCTTTGGGAGCTTCCACCTAGATTTCCAAGGATGTATGAAAATGCTTGGATGTCTGGGCAGAAATCAGCTGCAGGGGCAGAGCCCTCATGGAGAACCTCTGCTAGGGCAGTGCAGAGGGGAAATGTGGGGTTGGAGCCCCCACACAGAACCCTTACTGGGGCACTGCTTAGTGGAGCTGTGAGAAGAGGACCATCATCCTGCAGACCCCAGGATGGTAGATCCACCAAGAGCTTGCACCATGTGCTTGGAAAAGCCACAAGCACTCAATGCCAGCCTGCAAAGGAGCTGCCCAAGGCTATGGGAGCCCACCACTTGCATCAGTGTGCTCTGGATGTTTGACATGGAGTCAAAGGCGATCCTTTTGGAGCTTTAAGATTTAATGACTACCCTGTTGGAGTTCAGATTTGTTTGGGGTCTTAGCCCCATTTTTGGCCAATTTCTCCCTTTTGGAATGGGAGAATTTATCTAATGCCTATACCCCCATTGTGTTTCAGAAGTAACTACCTTGTTTTTGATTTTACAGGCTCATAGGCAGAAGGGACTTGACTTGTTTCTGATGAGACTTTGGACTTTGACTTTTGGGTCAATGCTGGAATGAGTTAAGTACTTAGGGGACTGTGGGGAGGCATGATTGGTGTTGAAATGTGAAAGACATGAGATTTGGGAGGGGCCAGGATGCAATGATATGGTTTGGCTCTGTGTCCCCAGTCATACCTCATCTTGAATTGTAATCCCCCATGTATCAGGGAGGAAGGTGATTGGATCATGGGGACATTTTCCCCCATGCTGTTCTTGTGAGTGAGTGAGTTCTCATGACATCTGATGATTTTATAAGAGGCTTTCCCCCCTTCACTTCTTTTCTCTCCTGTTGCCTTGTGAAGAAGGTGCCTGCTTCCCCTTCTGCCATGATTGTAAGTTTTCTGAGGCACCCTCCCGCCCCCACTGGCCATGCAAAACTGTGAGTCAATTAAACCTCTTTCCTTTATAAATTATCCAGTCTCAGGGAAGTTCTTTATAGTGTTGTGAAAATGGACTAATACACTTAGGCTCTAGTAATTGGGGAAGTTGCAAATCTTGTGACCTCTGGAATAATGGCTGATAATCATTTAACTACATCTATATCTTAGCAGAATTAAGGCTCCTCTCATTCTCCTAACCTGGTGGCCTTTTATTAGTTTTACAAAGGCAGTTTAGTTTTGGGAAGGGCTACTACCATTTAAACTATAAAGTAAATTTCTCCCAAAGTTAGCTTGGCCCATGCTGAGGAATGACCAAGGGAAATTTGGAGGTTAAAGGCAAGATGGAGTTTGTTAGGTCAGATCTCTTTCACTGTCATAATTTTCTCACTATTACAATTTTTGCAAAGGTGGTTTCAGTTGTAACTTATGGATTACTGGACTTCTCAGCTGTAAACAGTGTGAACCAATGACTAATAACTGGTTTGGTGTTGGGACATTTTACAACCCATAGGGAAGGGAGGGGAAGTGGGCACAAATGATTAAGATTTGGATTCTTGCCAGCTGGGAGGAACTAGGGCTCAGAGTCCAATTTAAGTTGACTTAAAAACAATTTAAAAGTGTGGCTTTTTGTGCACAGTAAAATTTGCTAGCTGAGATCCACACCTGTTTCTTATTAAAAATGTCCAATAAATGGTATCTTTTAGTGTAGGGAATAATTATTTACCTCCCTGAATCTGTCCCCGTGCGCTGAGGGACTCTCAGCTGTTGAAGCAGAAATGATCTGATGCACTAGATTGCCAAGATGAATGTGACCACTTCTGACTGCAGAGGAAGCAGAGAAATAAAGATTCGTGTACAAGAGAGGGTAGACTCATAGGGTTATTTGACCTAAAGAAGGGCACCTGAGGGACTTGGGATTTTGCAGTGTGCACAGACTGGAAACGAAAGACATTTGGCTATTAGCAGCACTGAAATAAATTTACTCTGAGCAGTTTCTACCCAACTGCATTACCTAATGCAAGAACAAAATTTGAAACTTCAGCTCATTATTGTTCCACTTTTGGCAGCATGATTTTTCCTGAGGCTTTTAATTCTTTCCTTAAAGTCCTCTATATTAACTTTGAATCACTGATGTGTTTTCAAATATTGGCTTAAAGCATTTCAGGTTGTGATTTTATTTAAGTGAATAAATTGGCTGTCTAGATGTATCCTATTTCATATACAAATGCCTATTTTCATGCAAATAAACAAACTTCTATAGGAAAGTATTAATGATGTAAGGTATCATAGGAAGGTCTTGAATATTTATTTACTTTCAGAGTTCTGGCTTTTTTATTACATTATTGTTAAATCATTTGTTTATACCATTACCTCGTTAGTAGTGGGACTAAGTATCCTAAAGCATTCCTTTTCTTATTTTCATCATTCCCCTTTTCACATGCAAACAAATTTTAAAAATAAAACTTTGTTGATGTATATACAAGAAGAATTTCTCCAGCTTTAATGATGTCAATGACAAAGGATCCTCTTTTATACTTTCATTCTACCAGTCTCAATCTTTTTTCTTTCAAATTCCCTTCCACTGGATTCCCAGAGCCTTTATTATATTGTCAACGACCTTCCCTTATTTTTGGGCAATTACAGAATTGAAAGTCTGGAAGGTACTTTAGAGCCTTGCTACTCAAAGTGTGGATCGTTTCACCCTATCTCTGTTAATGATTGAATCTCAATCTCTATTCTTAATCATCTGTGCCCTAAGTGCGCCAGATATGATTTTCCAATAGCTTTTTGGATATCTCTGTGTGGATGTCAGCTAGTATAGCAGAGTCAACAGGCCTTTATTTTTATTTTTTAAAAATAGAGATGAAGTCTTGCTATGTTTATGTTGGACTGGTCTTGAACTCCTGGGCTCAAGTGGTCCTCCCACCTTGGGCTCCCAAAGTGTTGGGATTACAGATGTGAGCCACTGTGCCCGGCCTCAACATGCTTAAAATCAACACACACACAAATACAGCAAAACACATTTAACTCATCATTATCCCCTTCACATGACTCTTTTTCTAAATTCCATTTTTCTTTGATGATGATATTGCCATCTTCATGGTCATCTCAATGGGACATAGAAAAAGCATTATAATATAGCTCTCTCAATACCACCCCCAATTTAATCAGCCAATAAATCCTGTGAATTAAACTTCCATCAAGCCCTGGGCATAGATTCCTTCTTCTCTACTCATTGCTGCTGTTCTGATTTATATTTTCATTATCTCTTGCCTTGCCTAATGCCAACTCTCCTAACTTATCTCTTTGCCTTCTCCAGTCTCTCTTCCTTCTCTTTGTAATTTTAAAAAAAAATTTTAGATTCAGGGAGTACATATGCAGGATTTTTACATTGATATATTGCATGATGCTGAGGTTTGAGCATTTATTGAACCTGTAACACAAATAGTAAACATAGTACCCAATAGGTAGTTTTTCAATCCTTGCTCCCCTTACTCCCTCCTTTTGGAGTTCCCAGGGTCTATTGTTTCCATCTTTGTGTCCGTGTGTACCCAATGTTTAATACCCACTTATAAGTGAGAACATGTGGTATTTGGTTTTCTGTTTCTGTGTTATTCCTTCTTAGTTTTTTCATTGACCCACTGGTCATTCTGGAGCACATTGTTTAATTTCTATGTGTTCATATAGTTTCCAAAATTTCTCCTGTTACTGATTTCTAGTTTTATTCCATTGTGGTTGGAGAAGATACCTGATATAATTTCAATTTTTTTTTGAAAATTTTAAGAATTGTTTTGGTGTTCTAACATATGGTCAATCCTTGAGAATGATCCATGTACTGAGAAGAATGTGTATTCTGCAGATCTTGGAGGAAATGTTCTGTAAATATCTATTAGATCCATTTGGTTTATAGTGCAGATTAAATCTAATGTTTCTTTGTTGATTCTTTGTCTGGATGATGTGTCCAATGCTGAAAGTGGGGTGTTGAAGTCTCCAGCTATTACTGTATTGGAGTCTACCTCCCTTTAGCGCTAATAAAATTTACTTTATATATCTGGGTGTTCCAGTGTTGGGTGCATATATATATTACGATTGTTATATCCTCTTGCTGCAGTGGCCCCTTTGTCATTATACAGTGACCTTCTTTGTCTCTTTTTATAGTTTTTGCCTTGAAATCTATTTTGTCTGATGTAAGTATAGCCACTCCTGCTTGGTTTTTTTTTTGGTTTTTATTAGCATGGAATATCTTTTTCCATCTCTTTATTTTCAGTCTGTGTGTATCTTTATAGGTAGGTGTGTTTCTTGTAGGCAACAGATTATTAGGTCTTGTTTTTTTTTTAAAAAAAATCCATTCAACCATCCTATGTCTTTTGATTGGAGAGTTTAGTCCCTTTACATTCAATTTTATTATTGATAAGTAAGGACTTACTCTTCCATTTTGTTATTTGTTTTCTAGTTATTTTGTGGTCTTCTCTCCCTTCTTTCCTTTCATCCTGTCTTCCTTTTAGTGAAAGTGATTTTTTATGTTGTTATGATTTAACTTCTTGCTTTTTATTTTTTGTGTATCTGTTTTATGTTTTTTCATTTGAGATTACCATGAGGCTTGCAGTACTATCTTATAACCTATTATTTTAAACTGCTGACAACACTGATTGCATAAACAAACAAATTAACAAACTAGCAAAGAAAAAACTAAAACTCCACACTTTAACTTCATCTCCCAGCTATGTTTTTCTGTGGACTTACTTTTTTTTTTTTTTTTTGAGATGGAGTCTTGCTCTGTTGCCCAGGTTGGAGTGCAGGGGCATGATCTCGGCTCACTGCAACCTCCACCTCCCAGATTCAAGCGATTCCCCTGCCTCAGTCTCCCGAGTAGCTGGGACTACAGGTCCGTGCCACCACGCCTGGCTAATTTTTTTGTATTTTAGTAGAGATAGGGTTTCACCATGTTGGCCAGGATGGTCTCGATCTCCTGACCTTGTGATCTGCCTGCCTTGGCCTTCCAAAGTGCTAGGATTACAGGTGTGAGCCACCGTGCCTGGCTGTGGACTTACTATTACTCATGAGTTTTGTAGCTTCAGATAATTTCTTATTGCTCAATAATGTCCTTTTCTTTCAGATTGAAGAACTGTCTTCAGGATTTCTTGTAGGACAGGTCTGGTGTTGATAAAGTCCTTCAGCTTTTGTTTATCTGGGAAAGTCTGTATTTCTCCTTTATGTTTGAAGGATACTTTCACTGGATATACTATTCTAGGTTAAAAGTTTTTTCCTTCAGCACTTTAAATGTGTCATGCCATTCTCCCCTGTCCTGTAACGTTTTCACTGAGAAGTCTGCTTCCAGATGTATTGAAGTTCCTTTGTCTGTTGTTTCTTTTCTCTTGCTGCTTTTAGGGTCCTTCTTTATCCTCAACCTTTGGGAATTTGATTATTAAATGTATTGAGGTAGTCTTCTTTGCGTTAAATTTACTTTGTGTTCTATAATATTCTTGTATTTGAACATTGGTATTCTGCTGTAGGTTTTGCAAGTTCTCTGTTTTTATCCTCTTAATTAACTTTCTACTCTGATCTCTCTCTCTACCTCCTTTCTAATGCCAATACCTCTTAGATTTGCCCTTTTGAGGCTATTTTCTAGATCTTATAGGTGTGCTTCATTCTTTTTTGTTCTTTTTCCTTTTGTCTCCTCTGACTCTATTTTTCAAATAGCCTGTCTTCAAGTTCACTAATTCTTTCTTCTGCTTGATCAGTTCTGCTGTTAAGAGACTCTAATGTGGCCAGGCGTGGTGGCTCATGCCTGTAATCCCAGCACTTTGGGAGGTTGAGGCAGGCGGATCACGAGGTCAGGAGATCGAGACCATCCTGGCTAACACGGTGAAACCCCGTCTCTACCAAAAATACAAAAAAAAATTAGCCGGGCGTGGTGGTGAGTGCCTGTAGTCCCAGCTACTTGGGAGACTGAGGCAGGAAAATGGTGTGAACCTGGGAGGCGGAGCTTGCGGTGAGCCGAGATCATGCCATTGCACTCCAGCCTGAGCGACAGAGCAAGACTCTGTCTCAAAAAAAAAAAAAAAAAAAAAAGAGACTCTAATGCATTCTTCATTATGTCAATTGAATTTTTCGGCTCCAGAATTTCTGACCGATTCTTTAAAAATTATTTCAATCTCTTTGTTACATTTATCTCATAGGATTCTGAGTTTCCTCTCTGTTTTATCCTGGATTTCAGTGAGCTTTCTCAAAACAGCTATTTTGAATTCTCTGACTGAAAGGTCACATATCTCTGTCTCTCTGGGATTGGACCTTGGTGCCTTATTTAGTTTGTTTGGTGAGGTCATGTTTTCCTAGAAGTTCTTGATATTTTTGGATGTTTGTTGGTGTCTGGACATTGAAGAGTTAGGTATTTATTGTAGTCTTCACCATCTGGGCTTGTTTGTATTTATCATTCTTGGGAAGGCTTTCCAAGTATTCAAAGGGACCTGGGTGTTGTGATCTAAGTCTTTGGTCACTGTAGCCATATCTGCATTAGGGGCTATCCCAAACCCAGTAATGCTGTGGCTTTTGTGGACTCACAGAGGTACTGCTTTGCTGGTCTTGGGTGAGATCCAGGAGAATTTTCTGAATTGCCAGGTAAAGGGTCTTGTTGTCTCCACTTACTTTCCCTCAAACAACTGGAGTCTCTCTCTGTCCTGAGCTGCCTGGAGCTGGGGGGAGGGGTGACACAAGCACCCCTGTGGCCACCACCACTGGGAGTGTGTGGGGTTAGATTCAATGCCAGCACAGCACTGGGTCTCATCCAAGGCCTGCAGTGACCACTACCTGGTTAATGCCTATGTTCACTCAAGGCCCAAGGAGTCTACAATCAGCAGGTGGTGAAGCCAGTCAGCTTGTGTCCTTTCCTTCAGGGCATCAAGTCTCCCCCCTGTCCCTAGGTGGGTCCAGAGATGCCATCTGGAAGCCAGGACCTAGAGTCGGGAACCTTAGGAATCTTCCTGGGGTTCTATTCTACTGCAACTGAGCTGGTACTCAAGACACAAGACAAAATCCTTCCCACTCTTCTCTTTCCTCAAGCAAAAGAGTCTCTACTTATGGCTACCACTGCCTCAGGCCCATAGCAAGTACTGCCTGGCTACTGCTAATGTTCACTCAAGGCCCAAGGGCTCTTCAATCAGCTTGTCAGCTTGTGGTGAATGCTTCCAGGCCTGGGTCTCTCTCTTCAGGGAAGTGGGCTCCCATCTGGCCCAAGGCAGGTCCAGAAATGCCATCGAGGAGCCAAGGCCTGGAACCAGAGATCTCAGGAGTCCACTTGGTGCTCTACCTGACTGTGGCTGAGCTAGTACCCAAGCTGCAGGACAAAGTTCCCTTTACACTTTTATCTTCTTTCCTGAAGCAGAAGGAGTCTCTCCCCATAGTCACCACATCTGGGAATGTGCTGAGTCACCCCTGAAGCCAACACGGAACTGGGTCCCATCTAAAGTCCACAACAAGTACTGCCTGGCTACCACTGCTGATTATTCAGGGGCCCAAGGTCTCTTTAATCAGCAGGCGGTGAATCCTGCCAGCACTGGGTCTTTCCCTTCAAGGTAATGGGTTCCCTACTGGCCTAGGGTGTGTCTAGAAATGTCATCTGAAAGTTAGGGCCTGGAATGGGGGCCTCATGGCTCTGTCTGGTGCCCTATTCTACAGTGGCTGAGCTGATATCCAAGATGCAAGACGAAGTCTTCAGACATGGTTTGGATCTGTGCCCAAATCCCATGTTCATTCGTAATCCCCAGTGTTTGAGGTGGGACCTGGTGGGAGGTGACTGGATCATGGGGGCAGTTTCTCATGAGTGGTTTGGCACCATCCTCTTGATGCTGTCCCCACAATAGTGAGTTCTCACATGGTCTGGGTGTTTAAAAGTCTGTAGCACCTTTCCCTTTGCTCTTTCTTGCTTCTGCTCCCACCATGTAACACAGCTGCTCCCCCTTTGCCTTCCACCATGATTGAAAGCTACCTGAGGCCCCTCCAGAAGCAGAAGCCACTGTGCTTCCTCTACAGCATGCAGAACCATGAGCCAGTTAACCTCTTTTCTTTATAAATTACCCAGTCCCAGGTATTTCTTTAGAGCAATGTGAGAAGGGAATAATACAGAAAATGGCTAAGCTGGTGTCCAAGATGCATGACGAAGTCCTCTTTGCTCTCCCCTCTCTTGTCCTCAAGCAGAAGGAAGGAGTCTCTTCCAGAGTTGTGAGCTGTGCTGCCTGAGGTTGGGAAGAGATGACACAATCATTCCCTTTGCTGCCTCAGCTGGTGTCTCACTAGGTCATATGCACCCCAAGTTCACTGGCTCTAAGCCCAGTCCAGCACTGGAACTTGCCTAGGAATTGCAGTCCTTGTGACCTAGACTGTCTTTTAAGTTTATTTAGGACCCCAGAGTTCTTTGCCTTTATCTCGCAGTGATAGGGCTTGCCAGAACACAGCTTCCAATCATGAGGATGGATGATTTGCCTCTGGCTAGGGCTGGTCTAAATGTTCCCTCCGGGGGTGCTGGCTGAGTTCTGCCCTATGTTTTTTTCTGCTGTGACTGGGCAGCACTGAGTTCCAATGCAAAGTACCACAATCATTGGGCTGTCTCTCCCTCAAGCACACAGATTCTCTTTTTGTGCCATGTTGTCATTGTTAGGGAATGGGGGAGGGGTGGTATCAGCAATTCAAGACTGTCTTTCCCACCCTCTTCAGTGCCTGTTTCCTTAACATAATGTTGAAACCAGGTACTATGATCGCTCACCTGAGTTTTAGTTCTTATGAAGGTGATTTCTTTTGTGTGTGTGGATAGTTGTTCAATTTAGTGTTCCTGCAAGGGGGACGTTCACTGGAGGCTTCTATTCAGCCATTTTGTTCCACCTCCCACTCATGTGGTTTTTAGTAGGCCTCAGTGTTTTACCACATAAGCCTTGACACAGGGCTGCCTTAGCACATGGAAGGTGGCTTCTCCTGCAGAGTAATTAGAGAGAGAGTGAGTCTCCCAGATGGAAGTTGCAGTCTTTTTATTGTGTAGTCTTGAAAGTGAGATCCCATCTCTTCTGCCATATTTTATTCATTAACAGAGTGTCACTAAATATAGCCCACAGTCAAGAAAAGGGGAACCAAGTTCCATCTCTTGAGGAGAGGAGTATGGAAGAATTTATGAATGTATCTAAAAAATCACCAAAATCTGTTCTCTGGCCACAAATTATTTGTCTTCGTCCCACATGCAAAATACGTATCAAATAATTTGTGGGCATATATTTAAAACTAGTACACCATCTTACGCTCCACAGAAACTGGGATCTTGAGACATATCTTTCAGGGACTCCATTTTACGTACATGGAAGGGCTCAAACTCCCCAGATCCTCCACCATCTGGTCCTAATTACATATTTTCCACCACTTGCTTATGAATCCTGCATACAGTCAAATCAAATGATTCACCATTTCTTTTCTTTCTTTCTTTTTTTAAAAAAGAAGATTTACTATATATTTAATTATAACTTTTTGTAAAAAATACAAAAAACCCCGAGGCAGTGGGATATGCCTGGATTATCTGCAGGCAGCACATTTTGAGGGCAGGCTGGGGTGGAGGAGGGACAGAGCCATTATGTTAACCATTCTGTATTGAGTACCTATCACTTTCTTTTTTAAAACTTTTATTTTAGGTTCGAGGGTACGTGTGCAGGTTTGTTATACAGGCAAACTTGTGTCATGTGGGTTGCCTGAACAGATTACTTTGTCACCCAGGTACTAAGTCCAGTACCCAATAGTTATTTTTTTGTACTCTTCTCCCTCCTCCAACCTTCCACCCTCAAGTAGGCCCCAGTGTCTGTTGTTCCCTTCATTGTGTCCATGTGTTCTCATCATTTAGCTCCAACTTATAAGTGAGAACATGTGGTATTTGGTTTTCTGTTCCTGTGTTAGTTTGCTGAGGATAATGGCCTCCAGCTCCATCCACATTCCCACAAAATATGTGATCTCATTCTTTTTTATGCCTGCATAGTATTTCATGGTGTATATGTACCACATTTTCTTTATCCAGTCTATCATTGATGGACATTTAGGTTGATTCCATGTCTTTGCAATTGTGTATAGTGCTGCAATGAACATATGCGTGCATGTGTCTTTATGGTAGAATGATTTATATTTCTCTGGGTGTGATATGGTTTGGATCTGTGTCCCCATTCAAATCTTATGTTGAATTGTAATCCCTAATGTTGGAGGTGGGGCCTGGTGGGAGGTGATTGGATCATGGAGGTGGATTTCCCCTGGTTGCTGTTCTTGTGATGCTAGTGAGGGTATTGTTGTGAGATCTGGTTGTTTAAAAGTGTGTGGCACCTCCCTCCACACTTCCTCCTGCTCTGGCCATGTAAGACATGCCTGCTTCCCCAGAAGATGAATGGAAGCTCGTATGCTTTCTGTACAGCCTGCAGAACTGTGAGCCAATTAAACCTCTTTTCTTTATAAATTATCCAGTCTTAGGTATTTCTTTATAGCGATGCAAGAATGGACTAATACAGGGTATATATATACCCAGTAATGGGATTGCTGGGTCAAATAATATTTCTGTTTTTACATCTTTGAGGAATTGCCACACTGCTTTCCACAATGGTTTAACTAATTTACACTTCCACCAACAGTATATAAGTGTTCCTTTTACTCCACAACCTTGCCAACATCTGTTATTTTTTGACTTTTGAATAACAACCATTGTGACTTGTGTGAGATGGTATCTCGTGGTTTTGATTTGCATTTCTCTAATGATCAGGATTCACCTTTTCTTAATCACACCCTAAAGCTACCATTCTCTGTACCTGCATGGATGCTCTTACCCCAGGCTGGAAGGTACTTCCTTATCTTTCTTTTCAAATCCTCCACGAAAGTCCTACACTTATTTTCATACATTACCTTCTTCATAAAGTATGACAGCACCCCTAAAATAGAATGCATTTACTGCGTTTGATTGTAAATTGCTAGAGGGTAGGAAGCATACCTTGCTCATCTCTGTATTCTTCAAAACAGGATGCCTATTTCATTGGGCCCAACATGTGTTCAACAAATGCTGAATGAAATGATGTGAAGACAGCATTTCTCCGTTTTAGCTGAGACAAACACTTTGAGATGTTTGTGCCCATGTGACACATCAACATCATTATAGCATTTTATTTGTTGCATAAAATCTGTCTTTCAAAGACATAATCCAAAATTGCCATGTGGAGGGCATCCTGACAGAACTGGTGGTAAAATTTCCAAATTATATCAACATCTTCAAAGTCCCAGCCTTCTGTGGCTATATTGGAGGGCCAAGAAAAATTCAGTTACCAACATGTTGAAGTACCACAAAGATCCCACAATATGAGGAAGAGTGAGCTATACTGTTAGCTGTCTTTAGCTATGCTGTAGTAGGATATCTCTTGCTTAATTTTTTAAGCTTTTTTCTTTCTCCCCACACTTTCTCCCCACACTCTTTTCCTTCTTCCTTTCCTCTCTTTCTCATTCTCTCCTCCCTCCCTCCCTCCCTTCCTTTCTTCTCCTTCCTTCCTTTCTTCCTTCTTCCTTCCTTCTCCACATCACTTTCTCATCTGACCTCTCCTTGTTATTCTTGCTCTAAACTCTGTGAGGTTCTATATGAGTATTCTGATGAGACTACTATCCTTTAAATTAGTCAAATAGAAGTTGTGTTCGCTAACAGCTTTACTAAGGTATAATTTACATACCATAAAATTCATCCATTTTAAGTGCACAATTCAATGATTTTCGGTAAATTTAGAGTTGTGCAGCCATAACCACAATCTAGTTTTAGAACATTTCCATGATCCCAAAACGGTCTCCAGGGCTGACTGAATTTTTTAATGTATATATATTTTTACCTTCTCTTGTTATAAAAACAATAGAAAGTTACTTTAAAGCTGGGCATCGTGGCACATGCCTGTAGTCTCAGCTACTAGGTAGGATGAGGTGGGGAGGATCACTTGAGGCCAGGAGTCTGAGGCTGTAGCGAGTTATAATCATGCCTGTGAATAGCCATTGCCCTCCAGCCTGGGCAACATAGAGTGACCCCATTTCTTAAAGTCACTTCAGATAATTTAGAAAATACATAAAAGCAGAAAGAACTAAATAATAATAATAAAAAACCTTCATTCCACAATCTACAGGCAACCACTGCTATTTTGGCATATATTTAATCCCTCTCTCTGTCTACCTATTTATTTCCATCTTAGAAGGGAAGCTTCTATTTAGGCAGCCTGAGAAGTTGATTTGCTCTGGGTACACAGCAGCTATATATTAACAACTTAAACAGAGCAGGGAGGATCTCTTTTTGTCTTATTGACTTAAGATAATTTGACTGGACTTTTGACTTTCAAATTACCACGTTCAATATCTATTTCTGTGTGAGGGTAAGAAGTCAATTACGGAAATTGGTTCTTGGACCAAACTGAGGGTCGGGCTGCTATTTCTCGAGGCCCAGTAATGAGATGCAGATGAACTAGGGAGGAAGAGAATTTTTATTTCTGTAACCAGTTACAGGGAGAAGACCCGGAAAATATCACCAGGCCAACCTCAAAATTACAAAGTTTTCCAGAGCTTATATGCCTTCTAAGCCATATGTCTACGTGTAAGTGTGCATTCATCTAAAGACACAAGTGATTAACTTCTTTTAATCTATAACTGAGTCTGAGGGTCTGAGTCCTGAACACTTTCCTCTGAGAGCCTCAGTAAATTTACTTAAGCTAAATGGGTCCAGGTGCTGGGGTGATTACCCTTATCTTGTCTCCTGTTAAATCATGCAGGTTTGGGGAGTTCCTTCAGACCCCCAATAAACTTGTTTGTGGAGGCCTGGGGAGTTTCTTGACTCCCGCAATAAAACTTGTTTAATTCTAAACGGGTTAAGGCCCAGGAAAGGTCTAGGCAAAACTCTTGGTGGGCTTTTGTTCCATTCCAGCCTTTGTATAGGGCACTGGTTCTTTCAGCTTTTGATATTTAATGGAACCCCTCAGTCTGTACTGAAACAGTTGTATGGAGGCCTGCGTTAGTGAGACCTGGCCCGCCACACAATGACTAGGCCATTATGAGCTGGGGATTGCAATGTGGATTTGACATGTGTGTGGGGTGGGAGTGGATAAGTGGGGGAGGGGATACAGTAATAACTGCCTAGAGGCCTGATAGAGGACCCTAACTACAGAAACTGTGTGCTGGGGTAGTGGGAGGGATGTGAGCTTGAGAAAATCAGAACTCTTGCGAGGAAAAAGCAAGCTGGGCTTCAAGCGCCTGCCTTGGGACTCCCCAGCATTTCTTTGAAATGGTAACATGAGGGGAAGGTTGAATAAAAAGGGAAGGGCATGTGATAATGCAGAAGGGGATGAGCATGTCAGGAGATTTCTGATGAGCCTGGTAGAGTGCATTACCCAGACTAAGTGTCAAAACATGTACCAGTAAATGGGCAACAGAGCTAAGATATGGAACTGGATAATCAAATTGTGGGTGGAGCTACGGGGATTGCCCATTCCTGGCTGAGAAGTTGGCAGTTTCTGTTTTGTATTAGCAAAGAAGTTGGTTAAAGTGTCACCCATGGCATTTTTGGATCAAGACCACAGATCTACTGAAGCCAAAACTTTGGGAGAATTGGTAGGTAAACAAGTGAAGATGTTGGAATATGCTGGTGATTTTCTGTGGTCTCCAATAACTTTTACAAGAGAAAAGCATCTCAACTTGGAGCTATTTCAAAGCTTTACTATTAGAAGTCCTTTGGCCTGCAGCCAGTAGTTTAAGTTGTCTGAGAGTCAGGAAATCACAACACATGCAGGATTGGAAAAAGTGAATTCTTTGTTAGAGACTAAAGTGAGAAGGGAGAGGCAGAAAACAAAGTTGGTAATGAAACTGGGGCCTGGGAAGCCTCCACATCCCTGCCTCTCCTGGGCATCTTCTGCTGTATGTTCCCTGCCTATCAAAGGTTTAGAACATGCAGCCTGGGAATACAGAGTATCTGGGCCTCCCCAATTCTGCTATTGTTTTGCAGATGTCAGATGTCAAGATGTCAAGATGTAAATCAGATATCAAGATGGAGGCCATTAAGCTGGAGGCTGCAGGCAGAGAGCACTGAGATTTGTTTCTGAAAGACAGAAATTTTTAGTTTAGGGTCTGGATTCATGGACCATGACTTGATAAGTTTTTGCTTATATTCATTCAGTGGATTCTTCCAGCTAAGAACCAAAGTCAGGAGATCTTGTCAAATAAGTAAGTTGTATTGCAGGAGAAACCCTAGATCCAATGAGTAAAGATCATGATCTCCTATTTAACCTAAAAGGTTATTTTCAGGCCTCCACACCTGCAACAATGAGGATTAAACTGCTAAAAGGTGCAGTCCCCTAATAGGAGACTCCCCCACTAATGCCCACCTCAGCTGCAGGTGTGAAAGACGAGGAGTAAGGAAGCTTTTCCCAGAGAGCAAAACCAGGGGCAGCGGGTTTTCTAGGGCAGGGAGTTGCTGAAATTCTTCTCAAGGAGGATATATTATTGCGTACGATAATTGTGTTTTTTCTTCTCTTCTCTTTTTTCAAATGGGAGCTTTTTCTCTAAAGTGATCCTGTTGTCCGTGCAACTTCGTACACTGGGTCTGTTGATTGTGGTTAAATAACTTATCTATAGACTTCCAGACAATAAGGAGCTGCATTTAGACTTGTCTGGGAGATATCACTGAGATATCTTGGGTATAATAAGTTAATGAGACTTAGCATTGGAGTATATTCTTTTGGGAAGAGGGTAAGTGCAATTTTGGCAGTCCATGGAACAGTTGCATAATGCTGGGAGGATACATTTTAAAACCTGTATGTATGAAAAAAAGGTGTATAAATGCTAGGAAGTCAAGGAGCAAACTGTAGTGAGTCCCAATGACATTTTTTGATACAACTGTGAGTAAAACGAGAATTCCTTGCCTGTACTTTTCAATTAATCAAGCTAACAAATTCCCTTTTTAGTTTAAGTGGGTTTGAGTTGGTTTTAGTATCACTTTCAACCACAACTGCCTGACTGATATAACACATATATATTTAATAAATATTATGTCAAAGTCTTATATGTAGATAATTTATAAGGGCAAATGGTGTTAGTAACTAAGAAAGTACATATATATTTACAAGTAGATCAACTTATTTTCTAGAATGTAAACTACTTTTTACAAATTTATCCTTTGAAGAGAGGGAATATTTCCTGCTGTGTTTACATCCAAGCATCCAATTATGTTAATTCATGATTAATGTATTTCTCAGGTTTTAGTCAATGATCATTGGCACATGTGGGTTTAAACATAAGGGAATCAGATAAAGTATTTTTAAATTTATATTTTCATTATTGGTAGATATATTTGGGTGTGACAATCCAGTCTTTATGGTCATGTAGACTTACTGAACATAGTAGATTAGTAGATTAGATCCTTGGCCAAGGAAATTTTTACAAATAGTTTCCTAAGCTATAAACTTTGCCTATGCAATTCACAAATATCTAATGATATGTAAATGATGTGTTAATACTGACAGATAATTACTTGCACTCATAAAGTAACAATTTCTAATAGGTCGTTAAATCTTACTTTGCTGTTTAGACACTAAAGACTTTGTTTCATGCACCTGTTCACTACAATGCACTGTTTTTTTTGTTGTTGTTTTGAGACAGAGTCTCACTCTCTTGCCCAGGCTGAAGTGCAGTGGCACAATCTTGGCCCACTGCAACCCTTGCCTCCCAGGTTCAAGCAATTCTCCTGCCTCAGGCTCCTGAGTAGCTGGGATTACAGACTCATGCCACCACGCCTGGCTTATTTTGTATTTTTAGTAGAGATGGGGTTTTACCATGTTGGCCAGGCTGGTCCTGACCTCAGGTGATCTGCCCACCTCGGCCTCCCAAAGTGTTAGGATTACAGGCATGAGCTACCATGCCTGGCCTACATGCCACTGTTAATAGTATTATTTTGCAAAGAACTCCTCTAGTAGTAAGCATAGTATCCCCCAACTTCCAAAGTTTTGATATTTTTTTCCCCTTTCTCTTTGCCTCTAGTTAAAAATAAATCTCTTCTTGATAATTTTAATGTGGTTTGGGGAAGAAACAAAAGTAGATGTGTTTTAAATCTATAATTTTAACCTGGAAGGTACCATTATGTCTTTAAAGTGCCTGGCCCAGATTAGGTACACGATAAATGGTAGTGATTATTATTGTGGGGAGGAGGGTGGTGGAGCATCAGGAATCAACTTATGCAGGGGTCCCCAACCCCCTGGAACTGGGCCCCACAGCAGGAGGTGAGCAGCGGGCCAGCGAGCATTACTGCCTGAGCTCTGCCTCCTGTCAGATCAGTGGCGGCCTTAGATTCTCATAGGAATGCGAACCCTGTTGTGAACAGTGCATGCGAGGGATCTAGGTTGCACACTCCTTATAATAATTTAACGAATTCCTGATGATCTGAGGTAGAATAGTTTCATCCCCAAACCATCTCCCTACAACCCCCACAATGGTCGCCCAGTCCATGGAAAAATTGTCTTCCATGAAACCCGTCCCTGGTGCCAAAATGGTTGGGGACCACTGAACTAATATTACTTCCTTCATTTCATTTCTTTCTTTTTTGAGATAGGGTTTCACTCTGTCACCCAGGCTGGAATGCAGTGGTGGGATCTCAGCTCACTGCAGCCTCTACCTTCCCAGACTCAGGTGATCCTTCCACCTCAGTCTCCTGAGCCATTGGGACCACGGGTGTGCACCACCACACCCAGCCAATTTTTATATTTCTTGTCAAGACAAGGTTTCACGCCATGTTGCTCAGGCCGATCTCAAACTCCTGAGCTCAAGCAATCTGCCTGCCTCTGCCTCTCAAAGTGCTGGGATTATAGTCCTGAGCCACCCCCTCATGCCTATTTCATTGATGTCTCTTATGAGATTGGACTTCTTATAAATGTGGATGAATCTATTGTACTCGGTACATGTGAAATGCACACATATTTTATGCTTTAGTGAATGTTTGGGTTCTTTGTCTCCTTTTAGTTTGGTAATGAGTGTTCAATTTGAAAATCCCGAGCTTATCTCGGCAGAAATACAAGGAAACAGGAGCTCCTCAAGCATTGCTGACATTATTAGGGTCATCTTTGTGGTATCAGACCTGGTCCCTACCATTAGTTATGCTACAGTAGAGCCCTCATCTTAGTTGTACATCTGCATATTATTTCAAATTCCCTTTTCATCTATTTTTGTTTTACTGAATTAATTTCGTCATTATGGCTTCATCCCATGATAAAAAATATTTCCTGTGGAGCTGGGGGAAGTTTCGGTGAACACCAAAGCACATCCAATTCTGCAGTCATTTATTGTTAGGCATCTTGCAAATGCCAGACCCTGCAGGAGAAATATCAGTATGAAGATGGAATCCCTGTTCTCTGGCAACTAAAATTCAGTAGAAAGGATAAGGTAAAATGCATAGGTCACTAAAATGAGGCAGAAAATAGCAAAATATATACCATTATACAAAGTACTTACTCTGTGCCAGTCACTCTTTTAAAGCGGTTTAAAAATAGTTAATTCATTAAAACCTTAAACAATTATTATTATCTCCATTTTCATATGTGGAAACTGAGACACAGAGAGGGTAAGTAATTTGTCCAAGTTACCAAAGTAGTAAGTGGCAGATCTGGGATTTGATCCACTTGATCCAGAGAGTCCAATTCTAGAACTGGCATGCTACCTTGCCTAGGTTAAACCAAAGTTCCATTCATTTGAATGTTCCTATTCAAGTGAGTGAGTGATTCTGTGTGCTCATCTATGAGTGTGCATGCATGTGTGTGCATGTGTGTATGTAGGGAACAGAAATGGGATTTAAAAGAGGTTGTGGCATTTGAGCTATGTCTTTCTAGTTTTATGTCATTTTATGTTCAATTTGTTACATCTTGATCTTTTCTTAACATTCCAATTATACTCTGCTTGAAACACTTCAAAACTCCTGGACTTCTGATTTCTCCCATTATCTATCCAAGTCTAACTGGCTCAGAACTTTACAACTTTGGATCAAAAGCCTTTGCAAAATTTGGGCAAAGTGGAAGTACCTTATGTTCTTCAGAAAAGGTTATAGGTTTTCAGACAGAACAGAATGAAAGTCACCATGTCTATGACCACACATTATAGTGTTGGCTTTATGATGGTAATTATCAGACCAATTCATCACTGTATCCAATTGACTTCAGTGTCCCAAATCACTTGGGCTCTGTTTTTTGACGTCGGCTGAGTAAAGATAGGGAGTGTGAAAGGTGTGTGTGTGTCTTTGTTGGATAATAGGTGAACTGAGGATGCCTGCCTGGGCCTAAGCTGTGTCCAGCCCTGTAATTCACAAATATCTGGGAAAGGATGATTAATGGGCACCAAAGGTCTATAAGCAGGAGAGTTTGAGGAGGAATAAGGACAAGAGAGCTCAAGGATGATTACTGGAAAATACCCGAGAGGACAGCATGGTGTCTGTCTTAGACATGTTCTCCAAAATGGCACCGTGGGCTCATGGTGGAGGTCTGTGGTTGGCGGGGCCATAGGCAGAAGACGTGAGAGAGGCTTTTCCACAAAGGGTTTGTGACACAGGGGCACAAACAGTATCATCTAGGTGCCCATGTGAGGAAGTGTGACCAAAGTGGGGAAGAGGACATTTCTTTCCCTTCCTGTGGTACTCAGTGTAATATCAGTGTGGTAAGAACCCCGGAGGAAGAAGGGTGGCCCTTACCGGAAACAGTGGATACTGGGGGCCGAACCAGCTCAATTGGCAGAGACCTGACTGACTTGTTTGCAGGTTATGTGAGATACATTAGAGTATTCCCGAAAATGACTTAGAGGAGCCTCAAATGTAGGAACACGAGGGAGTGAGATGTGGCTCATGTTCTGCAGAATACCCACCAGCTAGAGCAGCCCAGGAAATGGGTTATGTAGTAACTTCTGTTTTACAGACTAGTTCTTGAATGAATTCTACTGCATGAATTTATTAGTGTTAGATGACTCCACCACAAGTTAGCTACTGCTGTAAATTTATAGGATATGCTGCTTTCGTGGTATGGGTTCCCCCCAGAAAGAAGATATTGAGACAAGATTCTATGCAAATTCTATAGTTCATTGGTAAGTTACTTCTAAGAAACACTGGTAGGGGAGTGGGGAAGTGAGACAGAAATAAGAAGGTAGCCAGTAAAGGGTGAGTTACTAAGCCAGTTACTACTGCAGGCAACTGGGGTGCAATCTCACTGGGGGAAACCCTGGGAAACATTGTAGAACACACATCTCAGAGTCATCCCACTTGAGGGGCAAGGAAGCTGGGGTATGTATCCACCCACTCTTGTCAGTTATTGGTTGAGGGCTCTTCCCAGGGGGATCTTAATCCTTCAGCACTTCCAGCAGAAAGAGCTGCTCTAGCAGCCAGAGAAAGTCCAAGGGCAGACAATCGCAGGTGCTGGCAGTTGGAAGCCAGGTTGGTGTGCGTGGAAATACTAAGTGTGGGGGATATGGGTGGGGTGCAGACAGTGGCTGCTACTCCTATGACACGCGATGTCTTCTAGCTTGTTGGTTCCACAGTTTGACATTGTCTTGGTCATGTAATGGATTTACCTGCTGATCGACACTTGAAAACTTCTCATGCCTCCCCTGCTCCTGGTTGCATTTGGTGTTCCCCTTCCTCCTTGTCTTTCCACTTCACTCAGTTCATCTCCATTTGCCTTGGCTTTGGCATCAAAGACCTGTGGAAAGCTATTTCCTTTTTGAGCCTCAATTTTTCTAATCTCAAGGTAAGAATAATAATATGTTTTTAGGATTTTTGTGTGGATTGAAGAATGTGTTAACATATAGAAAAAACCATATGTCATAACCTGTGTTCCAGAAGGGCTAGCTCTCTTTCTATTGCCATACTTGTTTTTCTCTTGGCAAAGCCAAGAACTCTTGGAGACCTTATCTTGCTGGGAACCCCCCCAAAACTGAGATGTGTAGATAAAGGCTAAGTTTGTCCTCTAACAGAAAACTATGCATTTTGTTATTTTTCTAATAATTTTATCTAATTTAAAATGATTACATGTTTACTTTTGATATTTAGTGGAACAATATAAGACGTACTTCACTGATGTCTAAGCATATTGCATTTACTTTGCTGTCTTTCATCACTTAACTTATCCCACAAATAATTAGGATAGAAAGTAGAGACTCGGCTTTATGAAACTATAATCATGGCTCTGCCCTGAGCTTAGGCCAATCTCAGAGTCATTTATGTGTCTCAGGAGACTGTGATGTTTTGTATTCCTGGCCTTTTGTGCCCTGTGGTATCTGTGTTGGCTGTTGATTCCATGAGTTGCCGTTATTTGCTCTGAATTATTTAGGATGGAGGGAAGGAAAGAGAGAAGGGAGAAAGGAGAGGGGAGAAGGGAGGAGGAAGGAGAGCTGCTATTGTTGGCTTCTGAATAACCTGTAGTTTTCATAGTGACACTTTCCTAGACATACACATGCTGTATATAATTACAAAGTACTCTTACATATATTTAAAGATTTAATCCTCATAACTATCCCGTAAAATGAGCAGGAAGAAAAAGATCTATCAAGATCAGATTTGTACTAATCCTTTGGAGGAGGCAACTGTGAAGGAAAGGAAATTCAGAGAAAAATAGGATGCCATTCACCAAGGCAGTAATATTACGCGTTTTGTTTGCTTAGGGAAAAAAGAATGCACCCATAGGGTCCATTGCTTTTTATGTTGTCGAGGTGAAAGGGGTGGATTACTGAGGTTTGAACCAGTCTTGACCCTAGCAGTTCTGACATGAGTCCTGTTGAGAAAGGTCTCTTATCATCATGAGCCCTGCTTTCCTTATCTGCAAAACTGAGGTAAAAATACTTGTAGGAGAGACCAGCTATCACATGGAGGTAGCTGTAAGAATTTAACAAAATGTGCATAAAAGCACTGTGCAAGCTGTAAAGTACTGTACATAGATACTACACACTGATACTTCAGTGAAAATGAAGACATGATTTTGTAGAATCAGGAGAGTATAAAATATCAAACTTAAAAGTTGACCTCCTAATGGGAGGTCATTATTGGGAATCCAAAGTTTATTGACTTGGAGGTTTAAAATTTGTCTGGCAGAGGCACAGAAAGACTAATATTGCATGTTCTCACTTATTTAGGAGATCTAAAAACCAAAACAATTGAACTCATGAACATAGAGAGTAGAAGGATAGTTACCAGAGGCTGGGAATGGCAACGGGGGGTTGGTGGGGAGGTGAGGATGGTTAATGGGTACAAAAAATAGAAAGAATGAATAAGACCTACTATTTGACAGCACAACAGGGTGACTATAGTCAATAATAACTTAATTGTACATTTTCAAGTAACTTAAAGCAGTGATCCCTAACCTTTTTGACACTGGGGACCGGTTTTGTGGAAGACAATTTTTCCATGTTGAGGGGTGAGGGATGGTTTCAGGACGAAACTGTTCCATCTCAGATCATCAGGCATTAGTTAGATTCTCTTCTTCTTTTTTTTTTTGAGACGGAGTCTCACTCTGTTACCTAGGCTGGAGTGCAGTGGTGTGATCTTGGCTCACTGCAGCCTCTGCCTCCCAGGTTCCAGCAATTCTCCTGCCTCGGCCTCCCAGGTAGCTGGGATTATAGGCATGCCCCACTACACCTGGCTAATTTTTGTATTTTTAGTAGAGACGGGATTTCACCATGTTGGCAGCTGGTCTCGAACTCCTGACCTCAGGTGATCTGCCTGCCTCGGCCTCCCAAAATGCTAGGATTACAGGCGTAAGCTACTGTGCCTGTCCCAGTTAGATTCTTATAAGGAGTGCGCAATCTAGATTCCTCACGTGTAGTTCGCAATAGGGTTCATGCTCCTATGAGAATCTAAAGCCACCACTGATGTGACAGGAAGCGGAGCTCAGGCGGTAGTGCTTGCTCGCCCACCACACTTACTTCCTGTTGTATGTCCCGGTTCCTAACAGGCCACAGACCAGTACCAGTCCAAGGCCCGGGCACTGGGGACCCCTGACTTAAAGAGTGTAATTGGATTGTTTATAACTCAGGGGATAAATGCTTTTTATTTATGTTATTATGCATTGCATGCCTGTATCAAAACATTTCATGTACCCTCCATAAATATATATACCTACTATGTACCCACAAAAAATAAAAATAAGTTTTTAAAATTTCTAAGTGAAACATTAACAGATTAAATCTATATACCATAAACAAGAATTCATTCCACCATAGGAAATCTCATATGGAATATTATATCAAAATAAAAGAGAAAAGTCAAAATGATTTTAAAAAAGATTTGTCTGTCAGAAGATTGTTTGATTGTTTGTTTTTAAAAGTAAGATGCCAATACAAATTTATTTGTCCAGTGCCTTTGTTGACAGTGGAGGGGTAATACTGGAATATTTTGGAGGCGCCTTTATCCAAGTATTTTAAAGTAATGCTTATGCAATGTAGAATTGTCATGAATTTGCCAGATAATGGCAGGAACTTTCACTGTGTTGGACTGTTAGGTTTTGAAAGATCCATGTTTAAGTCCACATTCGGCCACATAGTAACTGTGCAGCATGAGGCTTGCTATTTTATCATTTGTAAAAAAAGGATAAAAGTTCTTCTAGGGAATCATTGTGAAGGATGGAATGAGACATTGGGTGAGAAAATTCTCTGAAAACCATAAACAACTCCATATATATAAGATGTATAGTTTTTATCGTTACTCGTGTTTAAAGAAGCGAAACCAAAAAGCAAATGTTCAATGACACAATTTAGAGAGAATCAAGTCAGAAATTAATGAGGTGTAGTCAAAAAGGAGACACAGATTGCTTTCTGATAATGATTTCTTCCCATATGGCTTTGATAGGGGATGTTTATGGGTGACAAATGGGGAACTATGCAAATGTGATGCATGTGCACGAATTTATTTTAAGATTCATAGCTTGCCTTGCTGGCAAGTTCTGGACTTGTAAGAGCTTCAGTCAGACCTGCTCACTCCATTGCCTGTTTCAGACTTAGAAGACTGTAAATAAATTTGATTCAACCCCCAACAACTCTGTAAGAAAGTCAAAGGGCTGACTGACCTCAGGTGTCAAAAGGCAGCATAGGAGTTCTAACTATGCAGAAGGAGCACCTGGGTGGGGCCAGGTGGCTAGCCAGGAAGGTTCTCCATAGGATACCCTTATTGTGGTAAATTTGCCACAAGCCACTTTCTGGGTGTTAACGTTGTAGCATATAAAATCCAATTGTGTCAGCATATAGAGAGTAGATCTTTCTCTCTGGAGTGTGGTGACATTATTCCTACTCATCATGTGAAGTTTAAGACCTAATACCAGTTAGTTAATTTTAATGACAAACATAGTTACCAGGAAATCCTGAGTTTCTAGCTAACACACGAGAAGCCAAATTACCATCATAAAATTGCTTGGTGAGCTTGGAATCTGAACAGGCATCATTAGTCACCTGATTTGAATGTTAAAGGGTTTGTCCGTCAAGTTTCTTGAGTGCAGGCAACAAAATTCTCTATTGACTCACCTAAGCAGAAAAGAAATTCATTGGTACTTCTTGGTCAGTACACAGAAGTGATAGGTAGGCTGGAAAGCCAGGCTCAGAAGACAGTGGGAACCAAGAAAGGCTATGAATGGCAGACACATTGTCATCAGTTCAGTGTTCCACTGCTGTCGGAAATCTGAGCAGTCGATGCTGCTGCTACCTTTGGACTCTCAATGCTGATGCTACTGCTGATTTTTTGGAAGTGCTCACACCACCATGTAAGCTTCTCAGCTCTCCTTGCATATTTGTTTCTCTCCTTCAAGATCCAAAGACCTGGGTAGGAACATCTGGTTGCTGAGTTCAGGTCATAGCATCTACACAGCTACTGGGATGCTAGAAGAGGAAATATATGGCCCCCAGACCTGTGCTTCTGCAAGTGTAATCTGCAGACTGGTGCCAGGCCATGGAATGATCATTTTTATTTTGTGATGAGGCAAGGAACTCATGCTCCAATGTAAATCAATTTAGTGCTTTTTCTACTTAGGCAGCTTTGCTATGGAAAAAGTGTCAGTTTAATTAAACAGTGTGCTACTAAACAGAGCAGCACTTTCCTTGACTTCATCATGGGAGGCTAGGACCTGACATCTGGGGGCTCCCCACAAAAGAAGAGTGTTTGGAACCCATGTTGTAAAAAAACAACAAATATCCACCACAAATAAGATCAGGCTGAGTAAGTCTGATGTCTACTACTCCATCATAGAGACATTTTTGCCATCAGTAATATGTGTGTTATGTGCATCTAGACATACCCTCACCTGGCTGGTGTTTGGTTGGATACGGTGATTTTGACTGTCACTATTCTCTTTCCCACAGGGCAGGTTGCTAGCTACCCTCTTGGGAAAGGAAAGGTTGGGGGAGACAGTTTCATGCCCACCCAAGTTGGCTGGTTGAGACTCTTCACTGTGATGGTGGGCCAGTGACCCTCAGATGACCTTGGAGTGGGGGTTATCATCTGTCCATTGTGAATCCTGTCCTTTCTGTCTTCCATAAGCCAAATACTCATAGCACCTTGATGGAGTAGTTCTTTTTCCAGTGGTCAGGAAATGATCACAATTTAAATAGTTGGGGAATGGTGTTAGAAGGAAAGCAAGTATTGCAACTCTGATTTAGCTTCCTTGGTCCTTTGTATTATACTTAGAGGCAAAAGCATCACTCTGTAAGCCATTAGAGTATGTCTCATGTGAATTCCCCTTGTTCTCTTGCTCTTCCACTTCTCCTTCAGTCCTCTCTTAAGATCTTCCTGTTGAGTGCCCCTCCCAGCACCTCCCTAGAGATTGCTAACCCTCCCTACAGAATAGTAAAGTTCCCATCTCTTCTTGAGACTTTTGAATTCAGACTCCCCAGTAGTCTGCTGGATGTAGAGGGCTTTTCCCTTCACTTTAGCTGGTTATCAAAGTATGGGAAGCTCTGGTCTTATGAATGGGGCGGAGAAAAGATAGTAGAGTACAGAAGAATTCCTTTTAGGTTCCTAAAAATTGAGCACCAGTCACCATCTGGTATGGTTTGGATATGTGTCCCTGCCCAAATCTCACGTCAAATTGTAATCCCCAATGTTGGAGGAGGGGCCTGGTGGGAGGTGATTGGATCATGGGGGTGGAGCTCTCATGAATGGTTTAGCACCATCCCTGCCTTGGTACTGTATAGTGAGTGAGTTCTCATGAGATCTGGTTATTTAAAAGTGTGTGGCATCTACCCACTCTCTCTCTTGGTCCTGCTCCTGCCATGTGATGTGCTGGCTCCCACTTCGTCTTCTGCCATGATTGTAAGTTTCCTGAAGCCTCCCCAGAAACAGATGCCACCATGCTTCCCATACAGCCTGTGGACTGTGAGCCAATTAAACTTTTCTTTATAAATTACCCAGTCTCAGGTATTTCTTTATAGCAATATGAGAACGGACTAATACACCATCTAAGAGATGAATGGCCTTCGAAAGACTACTTAAAAATTGCACAATAGTATCAATATGACCTCGCTCCTCCTTATTAAACTAAGCTGCATTCATTGCTTATACATCTTGAGTTTCAGTATGCAACTTCCCATGATAATGGACTATGAATGGTGCCACAGTGAAGTTGCTCTTCTCCAAAGCTCAGTGTTCTTCCTGCCTCTAACTCTGATCATGAAGGAAAGGAATGTTGGGGAGAAGTTTTAGTTCAACCTACCTTATCCTTCTACACTAAACCAGATCAAAACTGGTTATAGCTGACAAAACTCCAGTTCTCATAGATAGATTAACCCTCAATCAGGTTATAGACACATCTTGTAGTTTGAGAACAATTCCATATCTCTAATATAACTTAGAAAGTTCTGATATTATAGACTAATCTGAGCTGCTTACCATGTACCCCACCAAGAAAAGCTATGAAAAAATGCATGTTAAATGCTATGGACTTGAAAACAAGAAATAAAAGAGGAAGAAAGGAAGGGAAAAAGAAGGAAAGAAAAAGGAGGTAGGAAGGGAAGAAAAAGAAAAAATAACTCATATTTAGATAATAAAAGATTATCTTTTCAAATATTATATATTGGGTAGGTTAAAATAATTGGAATTTTCTGGTATAATTAACTTGCAATAGAATGGCAAATATCCTTCATCTGTCATTGGACTCATGCCATAATTATTTATTTTTTCTATAAAAAAAGAACTGTAAATCTGTTTTATTTATTTTTATTTTATTTAATTTATTTTTTTTGAGATAGAGTCTTGCTCTGTTGCCCAGGCTGGAGTGCAATGGCATGATCTTGGCTCACTGCAACCTCCACCTCCCAGGTTCAAGCAATTTTCCTGCCTCAGGCTTCCAAGTATCTGGGATTACGGGTGCATGCCACCACACCTGGCCAATTTTTGTATTTTTTAGTAGAGGTGGGTTTTTGCCATGTTGATCAGTCAGGTCTTGAACTCCTGACCTCAGGTGATCCGCCTGCCTCAGCCTCCCAAAGTTCTAGGATTACAGGTGTGAGCCACCGAGCCCTGCTGAAAATCTGTTAACTTTAGTATGTTAAGTGCAGCCTCTTTCTGAAGGGATTTGCATTCTTAAAGAAAAGAAAGGATTTTTTTACCTGAGGCAACCTAAAGGCAAGTGTGTTTAGGGTTTCAGTAAAAAGTGATCTTTAGCTTCTACACCCCATAACTCCAGGTTCAAGGGCTTTGTTTTCACTGAGTTGATCTGGTTTAGTGTTTTAAGGTGAAAGTGTGGTAAGTTACTATAGAAGAAAGGAAAATTAAAGAAGAGTGGGGATGAAGGAGGAAGGTTGATGGTGCATGAGAGGAGAAGAGAGGGGCACACACCATCAGCACATCTGAATGTAGGAAGTGGGGAAGGTAGGACTCGGTGATCACATGGTGTGAAATTTCTCCAATGTTTCACATGTATGGGACAAAAATCAATGAGTCACTCAGCAAGCATTTTAATGAATATTATGCATAGAGCAATGGGGGAATTGGAGATATTAAAATGTAGACACACAAAATTATTTAAAAATTCTATATTGTAAATGCTAAAGGCTGAGTAGAAACAAGAAGTGTTAATAGCTCTGAGAGGTTAGTAAAGATGCCTCTAATTCCTCCTTGGAGTTAGACCTTGGTTAGGCATTGAAGGATGGAATGATAATGTCAAGAATTGTGAAAAGTCTGAGATTTGACCCTACTTGCAAGCTAACAAGTTAGCTTGCCACAGTTTCATGGATACTGGCAGAAGATATAAGACCCTCAGCTCAGAAACAAGGACTTTATTGCTCACAGCACAGCAAGCAGAATGAGCCAGAATCTTTTTTTCTTGTTTTGAAAGAGAAATTTACAGAGGGAATAATAGAGGAAAATAAAGAGATCAGGAAGTACAACTTGTTCCTGACAGAGTAGAAAGTGAGACTCCAAATTGGGTTTTGACACAGCAGATGTGTAGCCCAGACAGTAGAGCTGGCTACACACACACAATTATCTCTAAGAGGAGGGCTGGCTTCCGGTTCATTCCTTATTCCTCCCCCATGGCTCACTCCTGCTGGTTTTGGTCTCTGGTTTCTATAAGAGCACTGGTTCAGTTGCTAAATGAAACATAGTGAATAAGGGGTTGTTATCCAAGGGTCTGTTTTTTTCCCAGGGTCATCTTTCCATAGTCCTATGCTGTTCATTCAATACTGCAGCCATGAGCTACATGTGGTTATGCAGCATTTAAAATGTGGCTAAACTGAAATGTGCTGTAAGTGCAAAATACACATTGAATTTCAAAGACTTAGTGAAAGGGAAAATATTTCATTAATACTTTTTATATTGATTACATGTTGAAATAATATTTTGAATATATTATTTTAATAAAATATGAACATTAATTTCACCTATTTCTTTTTACTTTTTAATATATGGCTTCAAGAAATTTTAAATTACATATGTGGCTCACATGTGTGACTCATGTGATATTTCTCTTGGATAGGTACATTTGAGCAAGAGAGGAGCCTCCCTGAGGTTCTCCTTATTATACTCCAAAGGCTGTGTTACTGATTTCCTGTTTTCTTATGGACCTCAACTGGGCACGGCCTGGGCCATTGACCTGCATTAAACTGCAGTCCTCCTTGATGTACTCTACTGCCCCTAACCAGAGTGTTTTCAGATGGGAGAAACAGGAATATAGTCAAGACTTACCTTTCCTCTCATGACCTTGTCCTCCACTTGCCTTTACAAAGTTTTGCCACTCACTTTGCCACTCACAAAGTTTTGTAGGTGACTCAGGCTTTATGGAAGGGTCAAAGAATGCTAAAGGGAATTACAACCTATGGGGGAAGGACTTTCAAACTGTGTATGGATTGCATCTTATTTCCATGGTGAAAAATGTACTCAGGCGATCCCTTTGAGCATCCTTAACCTTGCTCTTCTGACCTTGAGTTTTTACCCCTCCAGGAGACTACCATCTTCTAATATCTGTCATGACAATCTGCGACTCTTTTTTTTTTTTTTTTTTGTGATAGAATCTTGTTATGTTGCTGAGGCTGGACTTGAAACCCTGGCGTCAAGTGATCCTTCTGCCTCAGCATCCCGAGTAGGTGGGACTACAAGTGGGTGCCACTGCACCTGGCATGCTACGCATCTTGTATGCAACTCTACCAAGTACTCACAGGGATGGTCTTATCTAAGGATATCCACCCCCAACCCTGTTTTCCACTCCCTTTGAATGCTGGCTTCCTGAGAATACTACCCAAACAACCTGTTGATAAGACAAAGTTGAGTTTACTCTTACCGCAGTAAGGGTAAGCATTACCTCAACACAGTCTTAGTGGCTTCCTTAGGGGAAAGGGCTAAATTGTGATGTTTATGAGGCTTCAGATACTAGTTTAAAGTGGGCCTTTCATGCAGAGGATAGATCATCATTGGATAAAGAATCATGATATAGTAGTTTAAAATTGGTGGACACAGCAAGGGGAGATTTTGAGGTGAATGTTTTTATTAAAGAGTCTTAGGGAGTAAATAGCTGTTGATGCTGTCTATTGAATTGAACAGTTTGATTTTCATTTAAACAATTTTCTTGGAGAAGGTTTCTGGAAAAACCTTATTTGCAACTTTTATCCTCTTAAACAAAAATTTTTTTTGGAATAGTAAAGTCAATGTTGATAAAGACAGCACAATTGTAAAGTGATGTTAGTAAAGTTACTAAAGTGTGCCGAATAGGAAAGGCATGTTAATGCAGACAGTAAACTGTGTAGGTCTAGGTGGTATAGTTCTTACCCACAGCAAGACATGCTCCCATTCTGTGTTACTCAGTTTTCAGGGCTCCAGAAGGGTAGTCTTGGGCGCTCTATGTCTAAAGATATTATAGTGCACATCAGCTTACCACACGTACACACGGACATTTATTGTCCTAGTTTGGGTTTCCCTCAAAACAGACTCTGAGACAGGGATTTGGTTTATTTGGGATGTGATTATAGGAAAAGCAGGAGGGAAGGTGGAAAATTAGTCAAAAGTGCGTGAATGAGCAGGTTACCACTGTAGGCAACAGGGACTTAATCCCTCCTGGAAACTTCTAAAAGACTGTGGACTACCTTGAGGGATAGGAAGTTGGGGTCCTCATCCACTTCCATCCTGGTACTTCTGGCCTGTCCCAGACAGGGTGAGCACACTCCTTTAGAGGTTAACAAACACCTTCAGAGGGAGTCCATTAGCCTGTAAAAGAATTCTCTAGGTGGCCTATGGGAAGATCCCAGGGGTATGGCCATGGCAGATTTCAGCACCTGCTATACAGCCCAACATGGTGGTAGATGCATAGTAGGTGCTTGATAAATATTTATTGAATGAATGAATAAACACACATTGTTTAAAGATGAGCTTTAGTTCTCAGACTATAGTCTAAACTTTGATGATGAGATAGACCTTTTCTTAACTACCCCATAATTATAAGGCTGGTCCTCTCATAATAAAGTTAGCACCTCACAATATTATACATCCACCTCCTCTGCCCTCTTTTCTCCCTGTAGCCCTGCCAAGAATGAGAAAAGGGTGAATCACGGATCCTTTTAATAGCAACTCATTTAGCTTCATGAAGACTGACTGTGAAGACTGGAAATTAACTTGCAAAGGCACAGTGAAGTTCTTAGATGGGAAATACTACCTTCTGCTGTCTCTGCTAGTAGAGGTTGGGGAGTTGGGGAGTGGGATGACAAGTGTGTTCTTCAATTATAGAGTTGTTTGTTTTGACATCTGTTGTCCCTGGTTTTGGTTCCTTTTTACTCTGGAAACTATGTATTAACCTAAAGGAATGGTTATCTTGGTGGGAATGTCAGGGATGGCAGCAGGCCTGTGGGTGGTTAGGAGGCTAATTTGGAACAAGTTGGGGGTGGGGGAGTAGGCTGCGATTCCTGAAATCACACAAATAAAGGCCAGATCTGCAGTGTGTGAAGACCTTGCTTGGCAAAAGGTAGTGCCAACATCATTGAGAAAGAGTTGATTTAGGCTGATGTGAGCTAAATGTACATGAGAGGGCTCCATTGACCAGAGATAAAACTCCCAGATATAAAACATAACAGAAAAAGGACTACTTAACAAGCAAAAATTTATCAAGCACCGACCATATATTAGGTATTGTGCTAATGTTACACTCGCAGCCACAACACAGTAAAACTACATTGGTATTGAACTAGGGATTGCTAGTTAATTTATTTATTATCTGTTACTTTCTTTGGGACTAATTTGGGGGAAACCAAATTTTCTACTTTAGTGTATAAAGTAAGAGAAGAAATGTTAAAAGATACTGTTATGGACTGACTGTGTCCCTCACCCCCAGATTCCTTTGTTGAAATCCTAACTCCCAATGTAACGGTATTAGAAGGTGGAACCTTTGGGAAGTGATTCAATGTAGATGAGATAATGAGGGTGGAGACTTCATGAATGGAATTAGTGCCTTTGTAAGGGAAGACACAAGAGCTTGCTATGTCTCTCCCCTCTTACCATGTGAGGATACAATGAGAAGACAGGCTTTCTGCAAATCAGGAAGAGAGTCCTCACCAGAATCTGAATCTGCTTGTGCCTTGATCTTGAACTTCCCAGCCTCTAAAACTGTGAGAAATTGTTTGTCATTTAAGTCACCCAGTCTATGGTATTTTTGTTATAGCAGCCTGAACTAAGATATACTCTTCTAAGAAATGTTAAAACCAGGACAAAAATAAAGTGAACACTTATAAAATATCTTATTTATCAAATTAATTACTAAGGGAACCAGTAAGACTTTATAATTAGTTCAAAGGAGAATTCAAAGAACATATCACGAATGCTTACATAAATTCAGAAATAGATGCAAAACTGCTTGATGTTCATTCCATTCCACTGATACAATTCATTTGCATTTCTATGTACATGAATCGTTTACATTATTATCTGTTTTTTTCTACAATGCACTGAGTTGTAAAATAGTGTGAAGGCATCAAAAGGCACAAACCAGGCTGGGTGCAGTGGCTCACACCTGTAATCCCAGCACTTTGGTAGGCTGAGGCTGGCAGATCACCTGAGGTCAGGAGTTCAAGACCAGCCTGGCCAACATGGTGAAACCCTGTCTCTACTAAAAATACAAAAATTAGCTGGGCATGGTGGCACCTGCCTATAATCCCAGCTTCTTGGGAGGCTAAGGTAGGAGAATCGCTTGAACCCCAGGAAGCAGAGGTTGCAATGAGCTGAGATCACACCACTGTACTCCAGTCTGGATGAGAGTGAGGCTCGGTCTCAAAAAAAAAAAGGCACAAACCCCTATGGAATCAGATAACCTGAAAGAATGTACCAGACAAAACACTCAGAAATATTTTTTTGGTTCATTTCAAAGTCTTTCACAAGTAACTGATAGAAGTAATGTTTTCTGAGTAGTCTTTCTGGAAGCAGAAAGTAGACTGCAGACTGGCCAAGTCTTTTGAATCAAAAGAAAAGTAGTTTCTTGTGGCAACATTACATACTACCCAGGAGATAAGTGAGGAATCATTTGGGACTGCATCTTCTAAATACAAGAGTACCGATCTATATTGGGGAAAGAACAATTGAAGGAAAATTTAATGAAATTTGCCCCATGAAGAGGAACAGAATCAATTTAGCAGGCGCTTCAGTTACAGAATGTTCAGCTACAAATAAAACCTATTGGGGGAAAACACGAAGTTTGTGAAACTTCTTTTTTTATGAACTCCCTGGTTCAGATTTCATAATGAATTGTGACAAGAAGTGGGAAGAAAATTACTTTTATTTATTTATTTATTTTTGAGACAGAGTCTCGCTCTGTTGCCCAGACTGGAGTGCAGTGGCGCAATCTCCGCTCACTGCAAGCTCCACCTCCTGGGTTCACGCCATTCTCCTGCCTCAGCCTCCCGAGTAGCTGGGACTACAGGCGCCCGCCACCATGCCCGGCTAATTTTTTGTATTTTTAGTAGAGACGGGGTTTCACTGTGTTAACCAGGATGATCTCAATCTCCTGACCTCATGATCCACCCACCTAGGCCTCCCAAAGTGCTGGGATTATAGGCGTGAGCCACCTTGCCCGGCTACTTTTATTTTTTAATAGCTATATTGAGATATAATTTACATACCATACAATTCACCTATTTAAAGTGTATAATTAATTTTTTTGTTATTTTCACATGATGTAGAATCACAATCACAGTCTAATTTGAGAATGTTTTCATTCTGCTAAAAGAAACTTGGTACCCATTAAAAATCACTCCTCATTCCTCACCCCATTACATCCTTTAGCCCTAAGAAATCACTAATCTACACTCTGTCCCTGTAGATTTGCCTATTGTAGACATTTTCTAGAAATAGAATCATATAGTATGTGGTGTTTGTGGCTGGATTCTTTCAACTAGCACTTAGCATAATGTTTTCAAGGTTCACTAATCAATACTTCATTTCTTTTTATTGCTGAATAATATTTCATCGTATGGGTATAGCACTTTTTATTTAACCAACTGTCAGTTGATGGACATTTAGGTTGTTTCTACTTTTTGGCTATTATGAATAGTGCTGGTGTGAATATACATATTTTTGTTTGGACATGTGTTTTCATTTCTTTTGAGTGGACACTTAGGTGTAGAATTGCTAGGTCATTTGTAACACTATATTTAACATTTTGAAGAACTGTTTCCCAAAGCAGCTGTGCCCTTTTATATTCCCACCAGCAGTGTATGAGGAAGGTTTCAGCTTCTCCACATCCTCACCAACACTTGTTATTGTCTGTCTTTTTGATTACAGCCATCCTACTGGGTGTGAAATACTGTCTTATTATACTTTTGATTTGAATTTCCCTGATGACTAATGATGCGGAATAACTTTTCATGTGCTTATTGGTCATTTGTGTATCTTTTTCAGAGAAATGTCTATTCAATTTTTTTGCCCATTTTTAAATTGAGTTATTAGTCTTTCCATTATTGAATTGTGGGAATTCTTTATACATTAAGGATACCGGTTAGATACATGATTTTCTGTTTTTTCTTTTGTCACTTGTGCTTTTGGTGTCATATCTGAGAAATCATTGACTAACCCAAGGTCATGAAGATATGCTCCTATGATTTCTTTTAAGTGTTTGATAATTTTATCCCTTACATTGAGGTCTATGATCCACATTAAGTTAATTTTTCCATATAGTGTGAGGAAGAAGTCCAACTTCATTCTTTTGCATGTTGTCTCAGCACCATTTGTTGAAAAGACTATTTCTCCCCGTTGAATTGTCTTGGCACCCTTTCTCAAAAATCAATTGACCATAAATGTAAGGGTTTATTTCTGGACTCTCAGTTCTTTTTTTTTTTTTTTTTTTTGAGACTGAGTCTGGCTCTGTCCCACAGGCTGGAGTGCGGTGGCCGGATCTCAGCTCACTGCAAGCTCCGCCTCCCGGGTTCACGCCATTCTCCTGCCTCAGCCTCCCGAGTAGCTGGGACCACAGGCGCCCGCCACTTCGCCCGGCTAGTTTTTTGTATTTTTTAGTAGAGACGGGGTTTCACCTTGTTAGCCAGGATGGTCTCGATCTCCTGACCTCGTGATCCGCCCGTCTCGGCCTCCCAAAGTGCTGGGATTACAGGCTTGAGCCACCGCGCCCGGCCGAGGACTCTCAGTTCTATTCCATTGGTCTATGTGTCTATCCTTATGCTAGTGCACACCATCTTGATTACTATAACTTTAAAGTAGGTTTTGACATTGGGAAGTGTGAATCCTCCAACTTTGTTCTTCTTTTTCAGATTGTTTTGACTATTATAAGTCTCTTGCATTTCCATATGAATTTTAGAATCAACTTGTCAACTTCTGGAAGAAACAAAAGCCAACTGGGATTTTGATAGGGAGATCCAAAGATTACTTTTAGACTTTAATGAAAAGATTGCTAAACCAAATTTTTGTTTTCAGGTTTTTGAGTTTCAGCCATTCTCATGTAAATTGTTAATATGTTTATTTTACTCTATAAATAAAGTAGAGCTGTTAAGATCTTTGCTGTTAGCACATTGGTATTGATTTCTATATAATTCACATTTCACTAATGTGTTAAATGTTATACATCCTCCTTAGTTTTTTCAATTCATAATGATGCAGTTGTATAGACTGTATAGAAAGGCAAAGGACAGGAAGAAGGTGATAAGAATTTGTTAGAGAAGTAGTATAACATGGTCTGGTAGTGAAATAACCTGTCTTTTGACTATACATTCATGTTTTAATGTGCTTTATCAAACATGAGATGCTAAATAGATTGGTAGTTTCATTGAGCTTTCCTCATCATTATGCAAATGGATATAATGAATTTTAATGCCAAAAAATGTTTTCAGGGAGATTCAATTGCTTTTTTATTCAGATGTTACGAAATTGGGAAGTACTGTTTTACTAAAAAGTATTTTGAATGAACAATTATAATCACCCCCAACTCCAGAAAAGCAAATGTATTTGAATGAAAACAAGTTATGTTTAAGGGTCTAGGATTATAAACCCAGAGGTTATGTCATGGATATGTGGGACTGTGCTTGATTTTATAAAGAAGTTGCCAGATCAAATAATTTATTATTGAAGATGCTACAAGTTAATCTGGGAGTACAAAAGCAGTTATTATAGAAATAAATATTTAAAAATGTTGTTCACAAGCTGTCAGTCGTGATCCTACCAAAAGAATGAGACATTTAGGCTACAAAGACAAACTTAAAATGCCTGTGACTCAGACTGGTTTGGCTTTGAAGCAGGTTGGACTTCTAGAGCTACTCAGAGAGGAAGTGGTGCACAGTGAATCAGGCAGTACTTGGGTCTGCACATATGACTCAGTAATAAAGAGGAATTAACATCTGCAACACAGTGCCTTAAAGAAATCACAAATTTCAACTGAGTTGGCATTGAACTACTTGGACCTGGCTGGAAATTTGTGATTGGGGGAAAAATGTTAAAAACTTGTATCCCAGGCCAGGCGTAGTGGCTCACGCCTGTAATCCCAGTGCTTTGGGAGTCCGAGGTAGGTGGATTACCTGAGGTCAGGAGTTCGAGATCAGCCTGGGCCACACGGTGAAATCCCATCTCTACTAAAAATGCAGAATTAGCCGAGCGTGGTGACACATGCCTGTAATCCCAGCTACTCGGGAGGCTGAGGCAGGAGAATCACTTGAATCTGGGAGGCGGAGGATGCGGTGAGCCGAGATCTCGCCATTGCATTCCAGCCTGGGCAACAAGAGTAAATCTCCATCTCACCAAAAAAAAAAAAAAAAAAAAAAAAACAAAAACCAAAAAACAAAAAAACTTGTATCCCAGAAGATAGAGCTATTTGGTATGGTGCAGCTGTAGAGTACAAGACTATCTTGGGGTTATGGCAGCATGAATGACCAGGAAGAGGTCTCATTTCTGAAATCAGGAAGGTGACATGCTTTGCTCAGAACAGGGCTTGGGTGCAGCAGGGGCTCAGGAACTGAGGGAATAGGTTCATCATGCAACCTGTTCAAATGAACATCAGTCCTGATAAGGAAGGCTGTACTTCATAAGCATGTTGCGGTCAAGAGTTTTTCAAGCATATAGCCTATGGTGACCCATTTGGTTCTCTCTCTTTCTGTTAGTTGAAGTCTTGCCTTGAATAAGACTAGATGGTGCTAAAAGTATTGGCACATTTTATGGGTTAGACAACAGCCGATATTTCTTATTGAGGTAACCAGAACCTCATTGTTCATTCAGTTATTAATTTAAAAAAGTAGTGATCATTACTGTGTATTGGATCCTGTGCTAAGATTTGGGGAGACGGAAATGAATGGGACCTAGGGCTCATAATCGGGTGAGGAGACCCACATGCCATATTTTTGGATGGATGCTGCTACTATTGATTGAGCAACGGAGATTAACGGAGGAATCTCCAGTAATGAAAGATTAATGGAGGAAGAGCAAGTTTTAGAGGACAAGGAATTTCATTTTGGAGATAAGTTTGTGAAGTCTGTAGAGCATTGATGTGGAGATGCCTGATGGGCAGTTGGAATTGTATCTGACTCTCAGGGAGGAAGTCCAAATGGGAAGTCTGGATTTGAGAGCCATCATTTAAAGACGATAATTGAAGTCATTGACATTGATAAAGTCACACAGAGATTCTATAGAGTAAGGAAGGGAGAATGATTAGAACTAAACCCTGGAGAAGCCTTCCAGTTCAGCAGTGACATCTGATGAATGCTGTTGTCTGAATACATATTACTCTCACATCAGTTAATTTACATTTGAAAAGCATGAATAAACTTGCAAAAAACACATTCAAAAGGAAATTATCACCGCAAATACAGACCCAGAACATTTTCAAAGTAAAGATTTAAAAATCAGGCCAATAATAAAATCCAAAGTACCTTTAGAATCAAAGAGGAAGTTTAGGTATTAACTATATTAAGGGAGTAATATAGATAAAGTGACCAGAGTTTCTGAACCCAAAGTAAGCTCTAATAAGTTTGATTGTTCTTGTGGGAACTATGGGACATAATAGTTGAAATAAAAACTATCTGGAATGCATGACTGAGATCAATATAGAACAATGAAGTAACAAAAGAACAACTCAAACATAAAAACTAGGAAAATTGAAAGGCTATATAGGATCCAGATTTGTTGATATCCTTGAGTGAGATTGGTTGAATTGATAACCAGAGTTGTCTCAGTTATCTCTTGCTGTGTATAAAAAATCCCTCAAACCTTAGTGGATTAAAACAATAACAGTCTATTAATTCTCATGGATTCTGTGGATTCACTGGGCTCAGCTAGGTAGTTCTTCTGCTAGACATGGTGTTGGCTGTATTCAACTGGGAACTCAGCTTGGGATGGAATGTCTAAGATGGAATACATACATGTCTGGCCTCAGCTGGAATGGCTAGGGCCTGGTTATGCCTCTATCTTCTCATTTAGTGGCCTAGCCTGAGCGTTTTAACCTATCGGCTGATTCCAGAAACATAAAAGCGAAACTACAAGTGTTCTTAAAGCCTTATAGTTCTTGTAGCTCTTAGGAGTACTAGAACATCACTTCTGCCTCATTGGATTGGCCAAAACAAGTCATGAGACCAGTTCAGGAGAAAATAGACTCTACCTCTCGATGGGAGGACTGTACAGAGATAGAAGGATTGTTGGTGGCCACCTTTGGAAATGATCTACCACAAGAGTTGATTTCCATTTTCAACTTGGCTGCAAGTACTACAGTTTTCTTTCTGCGGGACACTGAGTAGGATACTATGCTTGGTTCTTACTTCCAGGTGAATACTAAGAGTTCGTGATGGCATTGTAGTTCCTATAACTTTCTAATATATTTTGCCAAAAAAGTCTACCGGAAGGGAAGTCTATAAACATTTTTAAGGCCTTCTCAAAACAGAACTTTGACACTAGTTATCTAAGTTTTCTCTTTTCTTTTCCTTTATCTTATGTTTACCAGTTCCCCCCGCCCCTGCCCCAGAATCTATCTTAGTCTTGTAATAAAGTTAAGGAATTGTTATATTGTGAAATTCTACAGGTACACCTTTTCCAATTACACGTATGCAAGTGTTGGGGGGCTGAGGGTAGAGGAAGAGAAGTCTTTTTTGAGTTATTTTAAGAGTAGCAGAGCAGGTGGTTTTGGTGACTTGATCTGGGCCTGGCTGTACCATTCACTGGATGCTCAAGGGGTGCTAGTGACCACTGCCCTGCTTCAGATGTGAAGTAGGTATGTACTTTCATCAGGAATCTGGAGCTGAGCAATAGCTCCCAAGCAGATAAGGGAGGTTTAAAAAATAATAAGGTTGGGTTTGTGAACATTGCCATTTTTTTCTGTGTGCTGAAGAACAGGCAGGGTTTAGTGATCACATAGCTTACAGGCAGGTGAATAATTAGGAAGAATGGCTGTCAGATGAAAATACGACATTTAGACATTCACAGCCTTTGGTTTTTTCCTGCCTGTGACAGGGTGTTTAGGAAAGGCACAGGTTAATGAAGGAGAGGGAGAGAAAGAGAGGGAGGGGAAGTGGGAAGGAGAGGGAGAGAGGGAGAGAGAAGTGTAGTGGTTTGTAGCACAGACTTTGTGATATTTTGGGAAGTGACATATGGGATGATTTGTGGAAGAGAGAGTTAAGAGTAGCATGGTGAGAGAGTAACTTCTCAGATAGGATAGTGAAAAATTTCTGGGAATTTTGGGATGCCTGAAAATGGGAGAGGAAAGAGGATTTTAGTAAGAGTTGTGTGCTCTGTATCTTTGGATCCCTTTATGTAGGGATTGGGGTTCCTGTTTGGATGGTGCTTCTTTAACAGCAGCACTTCTCAGGCCCACTGCTTTAATGACATTACCTACTTAGGGAATTTTGGACTCCAAATCTTCACTTGGGAACATTGACTTTTTTGTGCTATTCTTATCTTCTTGCTTTTTTTTTTTTTGTTTCCCCTCTCAGCAGTTTATAATGCAATTTGGGGAAATGTCAGTCTGCTTCCACTCTGCCATGGAAACACAAAGAAAACGGTTTTCGCTGAATTGTTCAGCTAGAGAACGAGGGAAAGGGCATCCTGGAGAAAAGCACAGAAGTAATCAAAATGAGAGAACAGAAAGCTGAATACAAAGCTCAGGGGTGAGAGGGTTGGCTTCTTACCACGGTTATCACTTTGCTGCTGTTAAATTCCAGTCAAGGGCTTTTCTCTGCCTCTTTCTTGACCTGGTTTTATCTGACTACTGTTTTCTTACAGCAGTGGTTCTTAGCTGCAGCAGGGGAGGCTGCATGTAGTTTGGAGAAGTTGCATGTGTGATGCTGATTGAGAAGGATTGTGCCAGGGGCTGCCCATCAACTACTGAATGACACATCAACTCTTGTATTAAACATTCAAGGATCTTCTTAATGTGGCTCCCCAGACCATACCTCCCACTCGCCTTCCAGCCGAACCTATTACTGTGGCTGGATCAGACTCTCTCTGACTTCAGGGCACCTCACACTCCTTTTCAGCCCCCGCTGTTTAACACCAGTGTGCTAGACTGTGCCTACAAAAGATTTTGCCATTCCTCAAGGCCCCACTCAGGTCTTTCTTATTTTATGGAACCTTCCATAAATGCTCCAGCCACATTGATTGGATCTTGTTTCTGGAATGGGAGTTAAATGGGGCCAGGATTGGGAGAGGAGGCTGTGAATGCAGGGAAATAAACAGATTATTTATATGGAAATCTGTCAACAGCTTCTTATATAGCTGAGTTAATCTAATGACATTAATGCTTTGGACATAGGTTCCCAGTGGTACAAACAATTTTTTTCCTCAAAGAGTCTTCTGAAATCCCCTCTGCCCTCCTAGCACGACAGTTTGAATTTCTTAATGAAGGAAATGTGCAAATTGACCATGTGGCTACCACAACCAAGTGATTTATCCCCACAAACTTGAAAATGCAAATCATGGAGATTGGCTGGGGGAAGCAGGAGGAGAGCAAAGATATCTCATCCAGGAGACAGATTATCAAAGGCTCACAGGCAAGTGAGTGAGATCATATATGTAAGAGCAAGTAATGTTAAGAGGCTGTTCTTAGTAACACTTTGCTCAAATAATATCACAATAAGTATGCAAATAGCTGCCTGATAGTTCAATGTTTAGAGATACAATAATTTTCCTCCACTATTCCTCTTTGGATATTCAGGTTGTTTCTAGAGTTTTTGTTAGCATAAAGAACACTGTGGTGGACATCCTTACTCATATCCATTTGCATACTCTTTTCTATAGTTCATGGTCTCCCCCTCGCCCCACCCTATCTAACTCCATGAATACAAGCAAGCTATTCAGGACTTCTTTAGGTCCACACCTGCTTAAAAAAATTACCTATAGTTTCATAAATCCATCAATGCCATGGTTGATCAACAAAAAATTGCGAACTTGACTAATTGATAAGGCGTTATCACACTTACAGAGATGTCTTATTATAAATCCACTAAATGTTCTAGCATTTTGAAAATGTGCCAGGCTTATTTCAAGAAGTTAACTTGAAACTACTGGGCTAAATCAGGAGCGGGTGTGGGAAAGAAATAGCTGAGTAGGTGGAAAAAGTCAGAATGAAGTAGACAAAGGGCAATGGTTAATAGTAATTAGTAAATATCAAAAGCAAATAAGGATAAGGATAAGGCATGCCTAATGATTGTGCTAGAGGTAGGGTGGGCAAAGTGAAAGTAAAATATCCAGTTATTCTTCAAGGGCTGTTTAGTCAAGTTAACTGGAAGATATGACAATAGTTTGCTCTATGAGCTGAAATCATGAAGGCAAAGGCCAAAGATGAAAGTTATGTTTAAAATTCCCATTAGCTGCATGACTAACAGGGGATGAGTGGTCAAATGAATCACCTTAGGCAGTTGAACAGCTTTACTTGTCAAAACTATTAGCCATGAACCTTTCTTAACAGGAGGCAGTCACCTTCAGCAATCTGCTTTTCAAAAAGTAAAATAAGCCCCAGATGGCCACTTATTAACTTCAGCAAGACTTGACTCTTCTCACGTTGCAAGACAAAATTAATGGAAAATGGATAAAATCTTACTCTAGTTTATCAGTACAATAGCCTGTGGTTCTGGAATAAGTGATATAAAAGATCCTGGACTATTGTTCTGGTATTTAGACATCAGGAGATCATACTGGGGTGGTCAGATGTATCTATCTGTCCAACATCATTTCAGAATTTCTGGAACCATAAAATTAATAAAACTTCTTTTTTTTTTTTTTGAGACGGAGTCTCGCTCTGTCACCCAGGCTGGAGTGCAGTGGCCGGATCTCAGCTCACTGCAAGCTCCTCCTCTCGGGTTCACGCCATTCTCCTGCCTCAGCCTCCCGAGTAGCTGGGACTACAGGCAACCGCCACTTCGCCCGGCTAGTTTTTTGTATTTTTTAGTAGAGACGGGGTTTCACTGTGTTAGCCAGGATGGTCTCGATCTCCTGACCTCGTGATCCGCCCGTCTCGGCCTCCCAAAGTGCTGGGATTACAGGCTTGAGCCACCGCGCCCGGCCTCTATAAAACTTCTTTACATAATATAAATAGTATATATTTTTTCTAATTACAAAATATCACGTGATTATTGAAAACAGATAACAAAAGGTATAGCAAACTTCAAAGAAGCGGGATCATCCTCTACCCCACCATAATCAATCTAGTTGTCTGGGCCATTTTGGGTGTTTTCTTCCTGTTTTTTAAAATGCGTTATTTAGAACATAGTTGAGATCATACAACATATAATGGATAGGATCTATATTCAATCTAAAGTTATTTTAATTTATCCACCTAAGAGCAACCATATATTATGAAAACAATGATCTGAAACAAAGAAATGGAATGTTTGACAAAATCAGGCAAAACAAATAAATAAATAAATAAAAGCAGGCCAGTAACTCCTTGTTTTCTCTAACCATTGACTCATCCCTTTCCTTCCTCATTCTGTTTATTAAGTCATGAATATCCCTGGTTCCTCTCTTCCCTCTGAAGTCTCCTCCTTGAATGTACCTATCATATTGATTTTTCACTTCTCTATTGTCCACTAAATTTGAGAATTCATTTACATGTAGTCTTGCTTCTAATTTTTTTTTAAATGATTTATATGTCTTAACTCATCTTACTTTTTGAGGTCAGGGGACATTTATTATAGTTTTTATACCCATCCTAATAAGTAACAAACAGCCAGGAACATAGTAGGAGCTGAAGAAATATCTAGGGTTGACACAAAAAGCATTTTAACAAATAGTTGCATGGGGAGATGTAATAGTTGAATTATCCAGACCTGTGCAGACAAAGAAAAACTATAGCTGCACTGTTCAATATGGTAACCACTAACCATGTGACTGTTGGGCATGTGAATTGTGGCTAGCATGAATTGAGATGTGCTCTAAATATAAAGTACATTAGGCATTTCAAAGGCATAGTATACAAAAAAGAATGTAAACTCTCAGTTTTTTTTTTTTTATTATACTTTATGTTCTAGGGTACATGTGCACAACGTGCAGGTTTGTTACATATGTATTCATGTGCCGTGTTGGTGTGCTGCAAAGTGTTTTCCAACTTGCTTCCATTCTCCCCATCACTTTCAGGTACACCAATCAGACATAGATTTGGTCTTTTCACGTAGTCCCATATTTCTTGGAAGCTTTGTTCGTTTCTTTTTGCTCTTTTTTCTCTAAACTTTTCTTCTCACTTCATTTCATTCATTTGATCTTCAATCACTGATACCCTTTCTTCCAGTTGATCGAGTCAGTTACTGAAGCTTGTGCATTTGTCATGTAGTTCTTGTGTCATGGTTTTCATCTCTCTCAGGTCGTTTAAGGACTTCTCTACATTGGTTATTCTAGTTAGCCATTTGTCAAATCTTTTTTCAAGGTTTTTAAGTTTCTTTGCACTGGGTTCGTACTTCCTCCTTTAGCTCGGAGAAGTTTGATCGTCTGAAGCCTTCTCTCAGCTCGTCAAAGTCATTCTCTGTCCAGCTTTGTTCTGTTGCTGGTGAGGAGCTGCGTTCCTTTGGAGGGGGAGAGGCACTCTGATTTTTAGAATTTTCAGCTTTTCTGCACTGCTCTTTCCTCGTCTTTGCGGTTTTATCTACCTTTGGTCTTTGATGATAGTGACGTACAGTTGGGGTTTGGTGTGGATGTCCTTTCTGTTTGTTAGTTTTCCTTCTAACAGTCAGGACCCTCAGCTGCAGGTCTGTTGGAGTTTGCTTGAGGTCCACTCCAGACCCTGTTTGCCTGGGTATCAGCAGCAGAGGTTGCAGAAGAGTGAATATTGCTGAACAGCAAATGTTGCTATCTGATTGTTCCTCTGGAAGTGTCATCTCAGAGGTGTACCTGGCTGTGTGAGGTGTGAGGTGTCAGTCTTCCCCTAGTGGGGGATGTCTCCTAATTAGGCTACTCGAGGGTCATGCACCCACTTGAGCAGGCAGTCTGTCCATTCTCAGATTTCAAACTCCATGCTGGGAGAACCACTGCTCTCTTCAAAGCTGTCAGACAGGGACATTTACATCTGCAGAGGTTTCTGCTGCCTTTTGTTCAGCTATGCCCTGTCCCCAGAGGTGGAGTCTACAGAGGCAGGCAGGCCTCCTTGAGCTGCGGTGGGCTCCACCCAGTTTGAGCTTCCTGGCCGCTTTGTTTACCTACTCAAGCTTCAGCAATGGCGGGCGCCCCTCCCCCAGCCTCGCTGCTGCCTTGCAGTTAGATCTCAGACTGCTGTGCTAGCAATGAGGGAGGCTCTGTGGGTGTAGGACCCTCTGAGCCAGGCGTGGGATATAATCTCCTGGTATGCCATTTGCTAAGACCCTTGGTAAAACGAAGTATTAGGGTGAGAGTGACCCAATTTTCCAGGTGTTGTTTGTCATGGTTTCCCTTGACTAGGAAAGGGAATTCCCTTCCCCCTTGCACTTCCCGGGTGAGGCGATGCCTTGCCCTGCTTCGGCTCTCCCTCATTGGGCTGTACCCACTGTCCTGCACCCACTGTCCAACATGCCCCAGTGAGATGAACCCGGTACCTCAGTTGGAAATGCAGAAATCACCTGTCTTCTGTGTCACTCACGCTGAGAGCTGGAGGCTGGAGCTGTTCCTATTCGGCCATCTTGGCACCACTATCTCAATATTTTTTATGTTGACTACTTGTTAAAATGATAATATTTTGAACATAATTGAATTAAATAAAATGTATTACTAAAATGAATTTCACCTCTTTTTATCCTTTTCAGTGTGCTACTAGAAAATGTAAAATTACATATGTGGCTTGCATTCTACATATATTTTGTTGGATGTTGCTGTCTTGTATGACAATGAAATGTAATGTTTGAGATTATTCTTTCTACACGGCAGAAATTCATTATATTTCCAGATACAGTGTATTTGCATTTCAGTAGGTAATAATTATTTGCATTACTAACAGTTTTCTATAGCTTAACTTCCACCCTTACAGAGTTATAAAATAGCCTAAATAATGGGAAGACAATCAGTCAAAGGTGCATACCTGGATAGAGCCAGAGAATCCTGGGATGGTCACTTGGACAATAAACAGCACTTCACTGAAAAGACACTCAGTAGTCTTTTGCCCATTTCCAAGTCTTTGGCAATTTTTCCTAAGAGCATCTTTACATATTCTTTTGTTACTGTCCCATGTGATTATGTAGGATCACATTTTCTTTTCTAGTTAATATGGACAAACTGTACTTGCAAAATTCATACTTAAGCCAGAAATCAATGTTTTAGGAACTATGACGTTCCCAATAATAAGGATAAAAATGTTGGGAGTAATGCAAATACTTAAAGAATCATATAGAATAGAACCAAACACACTTGAAATGATTGAAAAGATTGTGAAATTAATCGCATTTTGTCATGACTCCTTAGCTTATCACACTGTTGTCGAATGGGTGGAAGCCATAATCTTTTCTGCTATTTAATTAGCTGGAAACAAAGCCTGGCTATTGGTTGACTGGATCTGGTATAAATCCCCTCTCCTCCATTTTTGATTAATCAAACTGCCATTCCTTATTTATTTATTTAAATTGACAAATAATTGTGTATATGTTCATGGTGTATAGCATGAGATTTGGAATTATGTCTACATAGTGTGGAATGGCTAAATTGAGCTAATTAACATATGCATTAACTTAAATACTTATTTTTTTGTGGTGAGAACACAAAATCTTCTCTTAGCAATTTTCAACTATACAATATATTGTTATTAACTACAGTCACCATGTTGCACAATAGACCTCTTAAACTTATTCCTCCTGTTTAACTAAAACTTTGTACCCTTTGACCAATATCTCCCCCACACCCCCATCCACAGCCCCTGATAACCACCATTCTATTCTCTGCTTCCATGAGTTCAACTTTATTAGATTCCACACATAAGTGAGATCATACGGTATTTGTCCTTGCTCTTTCTTTTAAAGGAAATAAATTCTTCTCCTGTTTAAGTCAAAGGACTTTCTTTGTGATTTTTGGGTCTGTTCATTCTGCTATGGAGATTAACAAATATTAATTAGCGGATGACTGCTGGGAAGTGAAACTCACAACCAATGAAGTGGTTAATTAAAGTTGAACTTTTTGATTGTCATTTCTAATATTTATATATACATATATATATATGTTTCTTTAAGTTATTGATTTAAACACCTGTCTTAGTCCAAAAGAAGATTAAAAAATGGCTGAAAAGGGATTATAGAGATGACTTTTGTTTCAAATATTTTTAAAACATCCAAAATTTAAAGTAGATAACTATCCCTCAAAGTTAGCTGCTCTAAGCTTGATTTGACATTTGACGTTCCTGATACTCTGGCTTAGATCAGAGCAGTTCCAAGAGGCTTGGTGGTGGCGATGGGGGTTCAGTGAGAAGTGTGGCAGGCAGGTCTAGATCTGGCCCCGCCCTTACCCCAGGACACCCCCTTTTCTGTGCGCCTTGGACTCCAGTGTCAGTTCTTCTGGCCCAGGGAGGCCGTGGAATTGAGGGCAAGTGTTTGCATTATTGATGAGGGTAAAAAGGACTCCAGAAGTTTTGAGGCTTTGCTTTTTCCCTTAGCCCTACAGGGTCAGGCTTTCATGCAGAAATTGGCCTGGAAATTCTCCACCGATTTCATAGCTGCAATGTTTTTGAGGTGTTTTTTAGATAACAAAAAACTAAATAAAATTCTCAAAGCTTATTTTGTTTACTTTTAGAGTATACAAGACAATTCTGCAAATATTACAATTATATATATTCTACTTGTTACTAAGACTGTATAACATTGGTGGGGATAAGAGATTATAAGTTTTTTTTGGCCAGGCGCGGTGGCTCACACCCGTAATCCCAGCACTTTGGGAGGCCGAGGCAGGCAGATCTTTTGAGGTCAGGAATTCGAGACCAGCCTGACCAACATGATGAAACCCCGTCTCTACTAAAAATACAAAAAAAATCAGCCAGGTCTGGTGGTGCATGCCTGTAGTCCCAGCTACTCGGGAGGCTGAGGCAGGAGAATTGCTTGAACCTGGGAGGAGGAGGTTGCAGTGAACCGAGATCATGCCACTGTACTCCAGACTGGGTGACAGAGTGATACTGTCCCCCACAAAAAAACAAAAAAACAAAAAAAAAAATAAGTATTTTTTCCTAAAAATATCTACTTAATGCACTCTTTTAATTTTAATTTTTATTTCAATAGTTTTGGGGGTACAGGTGGTTTTGGTTACATGGATACATTCTTTAGTGGTGATTTTTGAGATTTTTGCTGTACTCATCACCCAAGCAGTGTACACAATACCCAATATGTAGTCTTTTATCTCTCACCCCCTCCTAACTTCCCCCTCCACAGTCCCCAAAGTCCATTATATCATTGTTATTCCTTCGCATCCTCGTCGCTTAGCATCCACTTATAAGTGAGAATGGTTTTCCATTCCTGAGTTACTTCACTTAGAATAATGGCCTCCAACTCCATCCAAGTTGCTGCAAAAGACATTATTTTATTCCTTTTTATGGCTGAGTAGTATTCCATGGTGTATATATACCACATTTTCTTTATCCACTTGTTGGTTGATGAGCACTTAGGTTTGTTCCATATCTGCAATTGCGAATTGAATGCACTCCTTTTAATAGTCAGTTTTACTGTCGATCTCTTTCCCTATTTAATTACTTGAACTATTGGACCCTGAGGATCTGCCCCGAACATCTCCTAAGAAGTGCTCCAGCAGAGTGAAATCTTGAAAGTCATTCACGAAAATGTTGTAAGAAGTGGCTTGAGCCCTTCTCTGAGCTGGCAGAAATGAAGGAGAATTACAAGAAATTCTATGAGGCATTCTCTAAAAATCTAAAACTTGGGATCCATGAGGACTCCACTAACCAGGGACGTCTGTCTGAGCTGCTGTGCTATCATACCTCCTAGTCTGAAGATGAGATGATGTCTCTGTCAGAGTATCTCTCTCACATGAAGGAGGCACAAAAGTCCATCTGTTACATCACTGGTGAGAGCAAAGAGCAGGTAGACACCTCTCAAAGCGGGGCTTCGAGGAGGTATACTAGACCAAACTCACTGATGAGTACTACGTGCAGCTGGTCAAGGAGTTTAATAAGAAGAGCCTGGTCTCTATTACCAAAGAGGGTCGAGCTACCTGAGGATGAGAGGAGAAGAAGAAAATGGAAGAGAGCAAGGCAAAGTTTGAGAACCTCTGAAAGCTCATGAAAGAAATCTTAGATAAGAAGGTTGAGAAGGTGACAACCTCCAATAGGCTTGTGTCTTCCCCTGCTGCATTGTGATCAACACCTGTGGCTGGACAGCCAATATGGAGTGAATCATGAAAGCTCAAGCAATTGGAGACAACTCTTTAATGGGCTACATGGTGGCCAAAAAGCACCTGGAGATCAACCCGACCACCCCATTGTGGAGAGGCTGCAGCAAAAGGCTGAGACAGACAAGAACAGCAAAGCTGTCAAGGACCTGGTGGTGCTGCTGTTTGAAACTGCTCTGTTTTCTTCTGGCTTCTCCCTTGAGGATCCCCAGACCCATTCCAACTGCATCTACCACGTGATCAAGCTAGGTATAGGTATTGATGAAAATGAAGTGACAATAGACGAACCCAGTGCTGTTGTTTCTGATGAGATACCCTTGCTTGAGGGTGAGGAGAATGGGTCTCACATGGAAGAAGTAGACTAGGAGTTTATATTTGGAAACCTTGTGCCCTTGTATAGTGTCCCCATGGTTCCTTGAGTGGCTCTGTCCCGTGGCCTTGAGTGGCCTTATCTCACCTGGCTCCCTCTGCAAATGTCTAGTGTTTTTTCTCTCCTGTCAGTGTGTCTAAGGCAGGAAACAAGAGCCTTAAGCCCCATCCTCTTCCTACTTTTATAACAGGATATTGGATGTTGTGTATTATGCTTTTTTGTTTATTTTGTTCTGAAATGAAAGTATACCAAATAAAGCAGATGCCGTTTTTATGTGGAAAAAAAAACGCTTGCCTGTTCTGTGTGTTGTCTTTTGATTTTCTTGATGGTAACATTTGCAGCACAAGCATTTTTAATTTTGGTGAAGTCCAATTTGTCTGTTTTTTCTTTTGTCACTTGTGCTTTTGGTTGTGCTTAGACCTTGTCGGATCTAAGGAGCCATTGTCTAATCAAGTAGTTAGCTTTCGGTGTCTCCTGAGACTAAGGGCCATAGAAGAGGCTGAGTAAAGACTTGCAACAATGATATCTAATTGCATGTGCGTTTTAAAAAATAGACTATTTTTAGAAAAATTTTCATTTTACAGCAAAATTAAGCGGAAAGTATAGAATATCATATGTCCCTTTCCCCTGTACCACATCTGGCCTCTTCCATTACCAAAATCCCACACCACAGTGGTTCATTTGTTACAATTGATGAACCTACATTGACATGTCATTATCATCCAAAATGTAGTTTGCATCAGTGTTCGCTCTTAGTGGTGCACATTCTATGGGTTTGGACAAATGTATAATGATATGGATCCACCATTACAGTATCATACAGAATACTTTCACAGCCCTATACATCCTCTGTGCTCTGCCTATCTCATCCCTCCCGCTTCCCAACCCCTGGAGACAACTGACCTTTTTACCATCTCCATAGTTTCACCTTTTCCAAAATGTCATATAGTGAGAACCATACAGTATATAGACTTTTCAGATTGGCTTCTTTCACTTAGTAATATGCATTTAAGGTTCTTTCCTGTCTTCATAGCTTGATAGCTCATTTCTTTTTAGCATTGAAAAATATTTCATTGTCTGGACGTACCACCATTTATCCACGTACTGAAGGACATCTTGGTTGCTTCTAAGTTTTGGCAATTATGAATAAGGCTGCTATAAACATCTGTATGTAGGTTTTTGTGTAGACATAAATTTTCCTCCTGTTTGGGTAAATACCGAAAAGCGTGATTGCTGGATTGTATGGTAAGAGCATGTTTAGTTTTGCAAGAAACAGCTGAACTGTCTTCCAAGGTGGCTGTACCATATCGTAGTCCCACTAGTAATGAATGAGAGCTCTTGTCGCTCCACATTCTTGCCAGCATTTTGTGTTATCAGTGTTTTGGATTTTCATTATTCTAATAGGTGTGTAGTGCTATTTCATTGTTGTTTTAATTTGCATTTTCTTGATGACAGATGATATGGAGCATTTTTTCATATGTTTATTTGCCATCTTCATATCTTCTTTGGTGAGATGTCTGTTCAGATCTTTTGCCCATTTTTTAAACTGGATTTTTCATTTTCTATATTGCTGGATTTTAAGGGTTCTTTGTGTATTTTGGATTATAGTTCTTTATCAGATCTGTCTTTTGCAAACATTTTGTCCTGGTTTGTGGCTTGTCCTCTCATTCTCTTGAAGTGATTGTGTTTCCTTGAATTATTCACTTCACATTCACTTACTGAGCATCTTCTATGGTCTAGGTTCACCACAAGGGTCTGGGTATACAGAAGTGATTAAGACATAACCTTGCTTTTAGGCACTTTTAGCGTGATGAAGGAGAAGGATGAGTAAATAGGTAATTAGAACACTCTTCTAAGGTAAACAGTCTCAGGCTTCTTGGAAGAGGAGGCTAAGACATAAAGAAAAAGGATATCGACAAAAAGCACAGGTGGGCAGAGCCTTCTGGGTGAAGGGAACACTACATCACAATGACATAAGTAAGTTCTTGTCAATATGATAATTAGCTATTATTGCTATGGTAATAGTTTGTCTAGGCTAGAAGTAGGCACACTATGGCTGTGGGGCCAAATCTGGCCAGCCATCTGCTCTTGTAAATAAAGTTTCATTGGAATACATTCATGTGTATTTATACATATATTTTCTGTAGCCACTTTTGTGCTACCAGTAGTTGCAAAAGAGACAGTCTTGCTTGCAAAGCCTCAAATATTTACTCTCAGGCCCTTTACATGTGGGGCTCAGATTGAAGGGGCAAAGATAGACTGCTGCTTTAGTGAGATACTTTAGTGATTTTTCCATGGCAAAACCACATGGCGAAAGTCATGGACAGGTGGAGAATTGATTCCAATCACATGTCTGAGGGCACGGCAAGCTACACATATTTTTCAGGAGTAGCAGAAGTTTCATTCATGGCTGGTCAAAATTAATGTCTGTTAAATGACAGCGACTTTCTCCCCATTTTCTGTGTCTAAGAGGAACTACACTGTAAAAAACTCCTGGCAGGCAGCTCTGACATTTTTCTTTTTTCAGAAAGGTAATCAGATGTAGATCACTTTCTTTCTGATTGTCCCAGAATAATTTGAGACGAGAAAAGAGGACATGACCTGGGGCACTTAAAGACAGGTTGCTTTTCACTAACAAAGCTGGAGGACTTTTTGAGTTCTTCTAAATTATAGGTTTATTATAGCTGGAAAGACTTTCTTTTCAGATAAAGATCAAGAGGGCATCTCAATTTCTTTGTGAGATATGATTAGCTTCCTGGAAATCCTGTCTATATAGCTCACTCGTGATGCTTACTTTTTAGGCGTTATCTACTTACATCATATTTTTCATTTCTCCCTTAACATAAGTGTGCTGGGAAAAAAGTACACCCACATGCATAATTTATGTATATAATTGTATAAGTGCATATATATATATATATATCTCCATTTGTCCTGAGACTGGGCCAGGTTGTGAGGCTGCTAAGTGTGAGGTTGGTAGAAACTACCTTTGAGGGGTCTTTCAGTTTTCCTTCGGTCTGTCTTTTAATCAGCCGCCGATCCTGCTTTCTGCTCCCTAACTCATTTCTTCTCCCATATCTTCCCACCCCTTCCAGGGCACGGGTGTCTTTTGGGCTTGTCACCTCTCTGGAAAGTATACTATGTGATAAGCACATATGTACTGACAAGTTAAGTTTATGGCTTTTCAAGTGGGACATGAGAAGTGGGTACGACTCAACCAAAGGAAAAAAATACTCTGATAATTGAATTGTAGACAATAACACAAAAGAGGTATTATGTTTATATTGGGGATTTTCCTAGCACCTCTCCCTTTATATTATATCACATAAACGATTATCCCCTTCATCAAACAGAACCTGCCCTTGGGCTGGGCACAATGGCTCACACCTGTAATCCTAGCACTTTGGGAGGCCAGGGTAGGGGGAGGATCACTTGAGGCCAGGAGTTCAAGGCCAGCCTGGGCAACATAGTTTTAAGACCCTATCTCTTTTATTTTTTATTTTATTTTATTTTTTTTTTTGAGACTGAGTCTGGCTCTGTCGCCCAGGCTGGAGTGCAGTGGCCGGATCTCAGCTCACTGCAAGCTCCGCCTCCCGGGTTTACGCCATTCTCCTGCCTCAGCCTCCGGAGTAGCTGGGACCACAGGCGCACGCCACCTCGCCCGGCTAGTTTTTTGTATTTTTTAGTAGAGACGGGGTTTCACCGTGTTAGCCAGGATGGTCTCGATCTCCTGACCTTGTGATCCGCCCGTCTCAGCCTCCCAAAGTGCTGGGATTACAGGCTTGAGCCACCGCGCCCGGCTTATCTCTTTTAAAAAAAAGAAAATTACCCAGGCATGGTGGTGTATGCTTGTAGTCTCAGCTACTCTGGAGGCTGAGGCAGGAGGATCACTTGAGCCTGGGAGGTCGAGGGTGCAGTGAGCCATGTTTGTGCCACTGTACTCCAGCCTGGGTGACAGAGCAAGGCCGCATCTCAAACAAACAAACAAACAAAAAACAAAAACCTGCCCTTGTTTTATCAGTATTATTTTGGTATTTACATAAAATATTAATTGATTATATTATATTGTTATCATCATCATCATCTAAGCTTGAATTTATTAGGCCTGGAGGGTAAACCATTCTAGGACTCTAACTCCTTAGTGGAAATTATAGCTCCTTAATGACAGCTACAAGATGTCGTGACTCAACAAGCCCAGTGTATGGTGCAAGAGCAGAAGCAACCCTGTATGACATATGCTGGAGAGAGATTACGATTTATTATTTCCATTTTACAGGAGAAAGCCGAGACTTACAGAGTATAAATGCCACACCCAAGTTTGTATGGCTACTTGAGGAAAGGAGGAAGAGTAGGATCTGATCTCTTTTCACCCCAAGCCCAAGACTCTTTCTTATATCAGGACCTCAGAACCCCGCACAGCTTCTTCAGGGTTCCACTAAAGCGATTCAACCTAGGTTGCCCTGCCCAGGAATCAAGTGGAACAGGTGGCTTGCTTGCAGGGATTCTGAAGAACCTGCACGATCTGCCCCCAGCAGTTCAGTTGGTAGGATCAGACTTGCTTCAGTAACCAATTCTGGCCCCTAGTGGTGAGATGATTTGAGGCTGAATTTTACCCAAGGTTGGGGCACTGAGGGAATTGTATGCCCCTCTGAGGCTTGCAAAGGAACCAGAGTTCTTTTGAACAACTGCATCACAACTAGGTAGCAGTGCTGCCCTCAGACCAGGACACCAGGGGCCCCTGCCCTGGGCCCCACACCTTAGAAGACCCCATACATCCTGAGCAATGAAAGACAGTGACTTTTGAAATTTTTTTGAACTCATAAAATTTGAAGTGTTTTAAAAGTTTGATGAATTTTTAATGTTTTTAAAGACGTTTTTATAAGTGCGATAGCTGATTAAGTTACTGGGAATTACAGGAGAGAGATGTACTCTCCTAGGCCCCCAGGCCAGAGGATTCTAGGCTGAGAACTTGTAAGTGTGTGTTAGGCTGAGAACTTGTAAGTGTGTGTGTGTGCGTGTGTGTGTGTGTGCGCGCGCGCGCGCATGTGGTGGAGGGTTAGGGGACCGCTTCCACCCCAGGAAACCAGAGGAAGAGTGGCTGCTTTCATTTGAAGATGGCCATTCTAGTCTGGCACAGTGTGGTACACCTGTAGATCCAGCTACTCTCTTGAACCCAGGAGTTTGAGGCTGCAGTGAGTTATGATCAGCCATTGGACTCCAGCCTGGGTGACAGAGTGAGACTCCATCTCTTAAAAAAAATTAAAATTAAGAAAAAAACACATTAAGTTGACTGTTCTAAATCACCCAACGTGGGTGATTAGGCAGATGGGGTGCCCCAAATAACTGTTCCCTCCTCCCCCTCTGCTTGGGTGGTGGTGTTTTGGAAAATGCTTAGAACTGCCTGGAAATCTTGAGCTGTGAAAGTGTCCTTCCCGGCTCCTTGGGGAGCTTGATTTGGTCGATCTGGGGGCAGATCCAGTCACCCTGACACTGCCTAGGCATCCTTGACTTGGGTCCAGCTTCCACCATGCCCTGTCCCACAAGACCCATTCTGGTATTTAGACTCACAGACACGACTGACCTTGGGGTAACTTAGGTTTCTTTAGCCTATCCAAGGGAATGGTGGTCCCCAGGATGTGGGGTTCTGGGTGGGAAGGTATGCCAAGCTGCTGGCGTAGCTTGATTTGTAAATTCTTTATCTTTAGACTACGGTATGTGAGACTGCATTCATATGCTTGCTCCAGGCTCTGCAAATGTTACTTTGCAAAGCTGTTATAGTAGCTTTGCAGGCTTTATGATCTCTGCAATAATGTTTTGAACCCCTTATCTGGGCTACCTTCTATTATGGGTTGAATTGGGTCCCCCCAAAAGATAGGTTGAAGTCCTAATCCCTAGTACCTGTGACTATGACCTTTTTTTTGGAAATAGGGTCTTTGCAGATGTAATCAAGGCAAAATGGGTCATTAGGGTGAGCCCTAATTCAATGTGACTGATGTCTTTATAAGAAGAGAAAGACACCATGTGAAGACAGAAGACACACAGTGAGGAAATGACCATGAGGAGATAGGGCAGAGATTGGAGTGATGCTGACAGAAGCCAAGGAATGCCTAGGGGGACCAGAAACTGGAAGAGGCAAGGAAGGTTCCTCCCTACAGACTTGGGAGGGAGTATGGCTCTGACAACACCTTGATTTTGGACTTCTGACACGCAGAACTGGGAGAGAATAAATTTCTGTTGCTTAAATCCACCAAATTTGTGGCACTTTGTTATAGCAGACCTAGAAAATGAACACACTCATTCAAAGATGTTTCTGTCTGTGGCTTTAAAGAGCAGGATTGGGATGAGAGTACAGTTCTTGCAGTTCTCAGTTCTAACGTCATAGAGACAGCAGGACCACTTTAATTCTCCTGAGTTAAAGTGACCGCGGCATTGTGTGCTGATGCTACCCATTCAGTTTTAAAGACAGAATTGGAACAGATGTGATAACTAACTATAACCCAGGGTGGTATTTTTTTCCTGGTGGTATCAAATTAATTCACTTTTATAGAAATATGCTGATGATTTGCCTTTCCAAGGGGAAGTTGTTAAACTTTCTTGGGCGAACAGATTTCTTTAGCATATAAGGTTACAGGTTGATGTTATAGACTTTGAAACTGTCAACCAAGGCAATGTGTCTCTGTATTTGCATCTATTGCCTCCAGAACATATGAATGTTTAAAGAAGATTTTTAAAATTCCAATTCAGCCCCTCCGAAGTCATTTTCAATCCTAGGAAATGGAAATGCAGCTTACACCTGTATTTCCCAAGGAATTGATGTAATACAATTTGTATTAAATAATCATAGAGAGTAAGAGCAAAGAGTGGATCTTTGCATTAAAGTGAAATCAGCCCAGAAATCACTCTTCTCGGGGTCTGCCTTTCAGAACCCCATTTAGCTTTTAAATAAGACTCCTCTTTCCTGACTTGCTTTGATGAGCCACTCTCATCTCAGTGATTACTCCTGACATTTAGCTGTTTGTACAATTAACTGGGGGTCATTCTTTTCTCTTGGAGAAAGACCATGTGCAGTGAATATGCATTTTCAAAGTGTTTCTTTGACTTGGGAGAGTGGCTGTGGATAAGCAGTTAAGATGATACCTGGAGTAAAGTTTGTGATGGAGACCCCAAACACTCACCCTTAGCAAAGCTGTGAGTGGCTATCAGCACATACTCACTCCACCTCCCTTGTAGTCCCCAATGAAAGCTCATTGAGTTACCAGGTAAGCTGGTAATTTCTTATGTCAAGGAATGAAAAATTAAATCTGATAAACTTCTCTGAGGATTGAGAACTCCATATGTAGCCCCTATAGGTGATTTAAAAAAACCCCAAGGAAATGACTCACAAAAAGGATTGAAATTTTTGCAATGAGATTATAGATAATCTCATTGGGATTATCTATGGGAGTTATTTGTTCCCCTTGGCATGACTGTGCCTGGGCTAAAGCCTGGGCCAGCAGGTAGAACAGGCAGGGATGGAATAGATCAATGAGACTGTAGCAGAGAAAAATGACTGCCTAGCAAAGATTCTGCTCTTCTTTCTAGCATAGCACTATAGTTGGGACTACATTGTCCAGATTGCTTTACATAGCAATGGGGCTACATAACATTTTATTGCCATGGCCTGTGAGTGGAAGGGTTGTGTATCACTCTTGGATGGAGGCGACTGAGAAGCAAGTGTGCCTTCTCCCTCACTTTCCTAGTCTACTGACTATCTTCAGAGGACTCCGAGCCCCTGGGAAGGTGGAGCCATGAGATGGAAGGAGCCTGTCTCTGAATCACTACAAGGAGGGAAACTGCAGTACCTTTTTATGACCTAATCCCCAAACTCACCACCCACAGTCACTTCAGCCACATTCTATTTGTTAGAGGTGAGTCACCAAGTCCAGCCCACACTAAAGACGAGAGTTAGGCTTTACCTCTTGAAGGGAGGCATATCAAAGGTTTTGTGGACTATCATAGGTTTTGTGGACATTAAAAAAAAAAAACTACCGTGAAAACTTATTCCAAGGTTGTCATTTTTAACAGTCACTGAAGCATGTGCTCAATACCAATTATATTTAGTGTTCAAATAAGACTGTAGACATATTTATTTTAATGTACTTTTCAGATTGATATTCATAGGGCATAGAAATTCATAGGGCAGTTTTCTTAAGTCAGTGAGCAACTTTCTTATGTCTTGAGCCAGATGTGACACTGCCAAATTTACAACTAAGTCCACTGGCAGTTAACAGGAAAGAAGATGGAGAACCTATCATATTTGTTATTTTTTAGTTTGTGATATTATGTAGCTAAGTGTTCACCCTACCCTGCCCTTTCCTTCTCTGCCTTCTCTTCTTGAGTAGAGAGTGGACTGAAATGGTCAAATACACTTCATCTCTGATTCATGTCTTCCAATTTCTTTTGTTCCCCTACCTGACAAATGTATCTGTTCTTTTTTCTAACAGTGGAACAGTTCTATAAGAATGCAAGCATGGGCCGGGCGCGGTGGCTCAAGCCTGTAATCCCAGCACTTTGGGAGGCCGAGACGGGCGGATCATGAGGTCAGGAGATCGAGACCATCCTGGCTAACCCGGTGAAACCCCGTCTCTACTAAAAAATACAAAAAACTAGCCGGGCGAGGTGGCGGGCGCCTGTAGTCCCAGCTACTCTGGAGGCTGAGGCAGGAGAATGGCATGAACCCGGGAGGCGGAGCTTGCAGTGAGCTGAGATCCGGCCACTGCACTCCAGCCTGGGCGACAGAGCGAGACTCCGTCTCAAAAAAAAAAAAAAAAAAAAAAGAAGGAAAGCATGGTGTGTACCTTCCGGTAATAATAGTTTTCTATTTGGAATATAAGAAAATATGTTTTTTTAAAATAAACATTTTATATATTTGAATCCTCATTAGTAATAATAATAATTATATCAAAATGCCAGTAATTTATTAGGGTTTAGAACATCAAATTTCTAATAGATCACATTGAAAGATTAAGTATAATGTTAACGGAGAGGACCATGGGAATGTGGGGTACATGTTTTGGAAATGTACTTTTTTCTTAAATACAGAAAGACACTGCTTTAATTGATCATTTGCTAATGAAGGAACTGGATTTAGAGAAGCATATGTGCATCCTCTGAAATACATGCACTGAAAGAAAACGAACAATTATGTTGTGAGCCTCCATGTACTTCATTGTCCTTGATAATTGCTTTCTTTTTTTTTTTTTTTGAGACAGAGTCTCGCTTTTCATTAACAAAACTATGGGTGCAGGCTTTGGGAGTTCAACAAAGAACCCATCATCGCAGAGCATTTTCAATGACAATGTGACGTTTGACACTCACAACAACTCTGCAAGATACATATCACTGCTGACAATTTACATATTCAGGAACCTAAGATTAGAAGTTAATGACTTGGCTAGGACCATGTACCTAGCAAGTGGCAGACTGGTGTTTTTTTTGGGGTGGGGAAGGGGGGAGATTTTTAAAATTCAAATTGGTAATGCCACATTCACATAGTTCAAAAACTAAAAAAAATGTTTTAAAAATACAGACTGATAAGCTTTCTCCTCATTTGCCTCTTGGTTCCTTCCTGCCTCCTATTAACGTAACCCCTTTCATGAGGTTTTAGAAAGAATCTTGCCAAAAACATGCAAGTACGAATATAGTTTGTAATTTACCCCCTTCTTACACACAAGAGTATATGATATATAATACTGTTTACCTTGTTTTTTCCACCTAACATTATTTCCTGGAATTCTCTCTGTAGCATTAGGTGGACATCTCCCTCATTCTCTTTTTATAGCTGCATAGTTTTCATTGTTTTTTTCTTTTCCTTCCCCTTCCTTCCTTCCTTCCTTCCTTCCTTCCTTCCTTCCTTCCTTCCTTCCCTCCTTCCTTCCTTCCCTCCCTCCCTCTCACTCAGGCTGGAATGCAGTGGTGCAGACATGGCTCACTGCATCCTCGACCTTGCGGGCTCAAGTGATCCTTCTGCCTCAGCGCCCCCAAGTAGCTGCGACTATAGGTGCAAGTCACCATGCCTGGCTAATTTCTGTATTTTTTGGAGAGACGGGGTCTCCCTATGTTACCGAGGCTGGTCTTGAAATCTTGGGCTCAAGCAATTTGCCTGCCTTGGCCTCCCCAAATGTTGGGATTATAGGTGTGAGCCACCACGCCCAGCCCATTGTTTTTCTTTGCATGATGTACCATGGCTTATTCAATCAGTCCCCTTTTGATGAATACTTAGGTTATTCTCATTCTTTTGCTGTTAAAAGCCCTGCTGCGATAAGTAATGTTACAGACACGTTATTGTGGGCATAAGCAGTTGGGTCTGGAGGCTAGCTGCCCAGAAATGGAGTGAACTGGGTTTTGAACCCATGACTGAATGATGTAGCAGCTTTCTCCCCACACAGCCCATGTGTGCTCACTCTTTTCTTAGCTGCAATTTGCCCTTTCCAGTGGGCAGATAATAAAACACTGTTTTGATTCTCATTTGTGATTTTTTGTGTGTCTAATTCCCTTAGGAATCTCAAAAAGGGAAAATTGAGTGAGTAGCTAGGCAGGATTATGGCATCCCAAGCGCCCTGACCTCAATACCATCAATTCTGGTTGTTAAATCCCATCTTCTTTTCCTTGGATCAGCAAGGGGTAATTTTTAGAGCAGGGCCTGGGCAAGCCAGAGGAGTTGGGAAATGCAGCAATGGCCAAATGCCATTTGGGGGATATTTTTAGTTATCTAAATAAATTGTATTTCCACAGTGTCTGCAGAGCTTATGGTTTGTGTGCAGTAAATAAAATGATGGAATGCCATGAGGGAGCCTGGCCAGATGACTCCATTTGTGTGCATTCTGTTCCAGAGGAATCCCTTCAGCAGCAGACGGCTCCATGTGATTCAGTGAAGGCGCACAAGCTGCTCTCCAACCGCCGTGGCTTCTTTCCTGTTCTGGTTACTGCATGCCAGTTTCACCACACCACACTCAGAGCAGTTTCCCAGAGAGCGTGGGTGTTAATGATCAGGAGGAACAGAGTTCTGTGATCAAGTGAATTTTGGAAATGCTACGTCGAACAGAGTTAAATAAGGTTCGTTCCCATAGAATATGTTAGCACTGCTAATAATGTATATCAAGAGGGTGGTGTGTTAAGTAGGGTTTTCCAAACTTATTTGAACACAAAACTCCTTTTGTAGTTAAAGAACAACCATTAATATCAATCTTTTGTCCCTCAGCTCCAAATCCACACTTTGTTGCCCAGATTTTGATTCTGGGATGTTTGCTCCTTGCCGAATGGCGTGATGCTGGGCTTTGTTGGTAGAGGCTGCTGGGGTGACTCAGGAGAAGGGCAGGGCTTCTCTTTCTAGTGTTGGTATGCTTTGCTTCTCCTTGTTCCCATGGCAGTGGGCTGGGCATGGGGGATACCCAGTGGAGCTCATGCCAGTGAGTTTCAATGGCACTTCCGTGGGCAGCTTCATGGCAAGTTTTGCAGGTGCCCCAGCTGTGGTGGGCTCAGTGACAGCCTCTTCCATAGGTGCCCTGGCTGACTTCCCCATGAGCTCAGCAGGACCCCCTGCAGGTGACACCTTTGTGACTTTCTGGAGAGTCTAGCCATGCCAGCTTCCCAGAAAATTCAACAGCATTCCCAAAGGGAAGCTTTGTCGTGAATTATCAGGACTCCAGTGGGCAGTTTCCTTCCCACCAGCCTTGGCCTGATGGTCCATGTTGGGGGATTTCCAGCTTGCCAGCTGTGGCCCATAGTTTCCGGCCAGGGCTCTCACTACACAGACCAGCTGTGGTCCAGTGCAACCCCAGGACAACCTGACACACTTCTCCTCCACCAAGTGGGCTGTAGCCCATCTTCTCCAGTGAAGGCTGAATCCTAGCCTTGGGGAGGCCTCTCTCGCATCCCATTTCAAGTTTGTTTCTTCTTTAGTCTCCCTTAGCCTGAAAGCTTGCTTGCTTTCTTCCTTCTTCCTTTCTACTTTCCTTCCTCCATCCCTCCCTCCCCCTTTCCCTCCTCCTTTCCCTCCCTCCCTCCCTACCTCCCTTCCTTTACATTTGAGATATAATTCACGTACCATACAATTTACCCTTTCAAAGTTTACAAGTCAGTGTTTTCACAAAGTTGTGCAACTATCACCACTATGTAATCCAGAAGATTTCCATCTCCCCAAAAAAGAAATCCTGTACCCATTAGTAGTCACTCCCCATTCCCCATTCCCTGCACCAACCCTAGCTCCTGACAACCACGAATCCACTTTTAGTCTCTAGAGATTTACCTTTTCTGGGAAGTTCATATAAATGTACTCACATGTACATGTTTTTTTTTTTTTTTTTTTGGTGTCAGGCAGCTTTCACTTAGCATAATATTTTCAAGTTACATTCATGTTGTAGGATATATCAGAATTTCTTTTTTTTGTTTGAGACGGAGTCTCGCTCTGTCGCCCAGGCTGGAGTGCAGTGGCTTGGTCTTGGCTCACTGCACGCTCTGCCTTCCGGGTTCATGCTATTCTCCTGCCTCAGCCTCCCGAGTAGCTGGGACTACAGGCGCGCACCACCGTGCCTGGCTAATTTTTTTTGTATTTTTTAGTAGAGACAGGGTTTCACCATGTTAGCCAGGATGGTCTTGATCTCCTGACCTCGTGATCCGCCCGCCTCAGCCTCCCAAAGTGCTGGGATTACAGGCGTGAGCCACTGTGCCTGGCCAATATATCAGAATTTCATTTCTGTTTATGGCTAAATAATATTCTAGTGTATTGATATGCCACATTTTGTTTATCCATTCATCAGTTGATGGACATTTGGTTTGTTTCCACCTGTTGCTTATTGGAATAGTGCTGCTGTAAACATTCATATACAAGTTTTGGTGTGGACATATGTGTTCATTTTTCTTGGATATCTACCTTAAGTGGACTTGCTGGATCATATGGTGACTCTGTTTAACTTTGGATTTGACCAAAGAGAGTGTCAGGTGGTTAATTGTCTTATTGAAAGATTTATCCCAGTTGTATTTTAATTAACAAACAGCCTTGGTACATTTAAAAAACATTAACTTGAGGCCAGGCATGGTGGCTCATATCTGAAATCCCAGCACTTTGGGAGGCAGAGGAGGATGGATCACCCGAGGTCAGGAGTTCGAGACCAGCCTGGCCAACATGGTGAAACGCCTGCCTGTACTAAAAATACAAAAAATTAGCCAGGCGTGCTGGTGCACGCCTGTAATCCCAGCTACTCAGGAGGCTGAGGCAGGAAAATTGCTTGAACCAGGGAGGCAGAGGTTGCAGTGAGTCAAGATCATGCCACTGCACTCCAGCCTGGGTGACAGAGTAAGACTCCATCTCAAACAAACAAAACAACAACAACAACAACAACAACAAAAACATAATTTGAAACATTATTGTGAGGTGCAGATAACATGGGCTTTGGAGCCAGGCAAGCCAGGGTCAAATTCCACCTCTGCTGTTTTTACCTGAGATGGGGTGATGGACTGAGGTAGAATCCCCCCTCTACCATTATTAGCTGGGCTGTGGCACATTCTGATGGGGGAAAGAACAGAATATGGTCTTCCCTGCTCAGGGTGGAATCCGAACAATGATTTTTTTTTGTGACTTGATGTACTAAACTTAGTTAAGCTACACATGGAAATGGGTTCTTCTGGTTAATTAAATATTCTGGCTGAGAGAACAATACCATAGACCCAACATAGATGAATTCTTTTAGAAAAGAATTTGATCACAAAAAACATCAACTCAGTACTAAAAGCACATCAATAGCTCTTCATGATGGTTTAAAGTGGATTTCCAGAAATCAACAGTGATTCAGAGTGTCACAACTTGAGGGACCAGAAAGCAGGGCCAGATGCCACTTGGTGATGAGATGGGAGTTCAGCTGACGTGGGACTGAGAGGAGTTTTCTCAGCCACTCCAAGACCAGACACATGAGCCTTTGGGTATTCTGAATATTTGGGACTCTAAGGTAATCAAAATGGGTTCCTTTATCTTCTTGTCAAAATATATATTAATAAATTGTGTATACGTTATGTTAGGGTACACTGTATAGTCATTCATTACTTGTGATTTAAATCAAGCCAGCAAAAGTCTTAGGAGTAGCTCTGAAGATTAGCTTTTGAAAATTCTCAGCAATTTTCTTCCCCTCAATCAAAGGACTTTCTAATGGTGAAAACATTTCATACAGTAAGTGCATTAAAATGCTTTCTCAGATTTTACTACTCCAATTAATGATTCCATTTTCTTCACGGGTTATTGACTGAAATGAGAGTGATTCCCATGTGGGAGGCGTGTTCACGTACTTAATATCTGAGGGCTGCCAGCAGCCTAGCTTAATGCTGTGTTCTTTGAACCTGCAACTATTAGGACCAGAGCAAGTCCATAATTAAAGCAGGTCCACACTGTGATGCAGTTTCTCCAGCTGTGGAAATTTCTAGGGCTTATCAATATCCCATGGAAAATGAGTCTCTACGAAGGCACACATTTACTGTGCAAGTGACAGACAAAACTGTCACTAATTCTAATGCACCTGGAGTAAAGTGATGTGCATATGCATTACACATAATCATAAATGCTCTGGCCACATGTCATCCATCTGCACCTTCTGTGCTACCAGCAGATCATGCTGAATGATCTCAGAAATTCAGATTATTATTATGCAATATGAGAAGGATCTAGGTAAAGGCAGGTGGGGTGGATATGCTTACAGATGTCTTCCCATATATTCTATTCACATATATTCTATTCACGCCTAAAGTGAAGCACAGGTTTATTTTAGGGCTCATTTTTCACAGATCATTGATCATAAGTTTTTAAAATACCTGCAGAGTGAAATCCAAAAATGCCCAAGAGCCAGTGCCACAGCAACAACATCTGCCTCACAGACATACATTGCCTATTATGTGCCATCCAGTGTATGTTAAATAGTAGACATTATATATCAAATATTACTTGTTGTATATCATAATCTTGAGTTTTAACAGCTTGCAGCTTCAGAGAGTAGAGTAGGAAGCTTGGCTGCATACAGTATGTGGGTTGCTCAGATAGGAAATATGTAAACACTGATGAAACACATGCTTATTCTGGTCAATAATGTCATGTACATAACAATTATGAAATGCTACTGTAGGTGATCTTAAAAGGTTTCCTATTACATACATTCATACATCAGAATAAAATCTATTACATCTCCTCTTCAGTGTTGTGATAAGTGATATTGTGAAAATCACCTTATTGCCAGGCTTTCTAAGTAATCATGAGGAGTAGGAGAGGGTTCAGGAGAGTAACAGGTAAGAAGGTCCTATGCAGCCATAAAAAAGAATGAGATAATGTTCTTTGCAGGAACATGGATGGAGCTGGAGGCCGTTATCCTTAGCAAACTAACACAGGAACAGAAAACCAAACACCACATATTCTCACTTATACGTGGGAGATAAATGATGAGAACACATGGACACATGGAGGGAACAACAGACAATGGGACCCACTGGAGGTAGAGGGTGAGAGGAAGGAGAGGATCAGGAAAAATAATAATGGGTATTAGGCTTAGTACCTTGGTGATGAAATAATCTGTACAACAAACCCCTGTGACATGCTTTTACCTATATAACAAACCTGCACGTGTAACCCTGAACTTAAAAGTTCAAAAAAAGACAAACAAATATCTAAACAAACGATGGTACCTTGCTTCTTGAAGAGAAAAGCCATGAATTCCCCAAACTATAGACTGGTGAATTTGATATTGATTCTAAGCCAGAGGTCAGCAAACTTTTCTCAGAAGTGTCAGAGAATAAGTAGCTATTTGAGGTTTGTGGGTCACATGGTCTCAGTCACAACGACTCCACGCTGCTGCAGGAGTGTGAAAGCAGATATTGACAATGTGTATGTGAATGAGCATGGCTGTGTGCCAACACAACTTGATATTCAAAAATGGATGGAGGGCCAGATGCAATATTCTAGAATAGGCTTAAAAGAAAAAAAGACTGTGAGTCCTTAAAAAGAGATGTGTTGATCCCCAGGAGTTTGCATGAATGCAGTGGTCCTCAGCCCCAGCAAGGATGACATTAGCCTAGCAAGGCTACACATTGGAATCACTGGGTGAACCTTGAAAAATCCTGGTGCTCAGCCTGTATCCCAGACCAGTGAAATCAGAATCCCTGGGGTGGGGCCTCAGAAGTTCATCTTTTTTAGAGGATTCATAAGTGAGTCCCAATGTGAAGCCACAGTTGAGAACCACTGCATGAAGTCGTGAAGTAGTGCCAGGTTAACCTCACTTCTTCTTCTTGAAAAGCCTCTGATAGTTGCTATTTGGCACTTTGGAGAATAATTTGCTGATCTCTGGCTTAGAATCAATATCAAATTCATCAGTCTGTAGTTTGGGAAGTTCATAGACTTTCTCTTAAAAAACCAGGGCACCATTGTTTATTTGTTTTTTATTTTTGTTTTTAATATTTGGAACTTCCCACCTGTTATTCTTTTTCCTTCCTTCCTTCCTTCCTTCCTTCCTTCCTTCCTTCCTTCCTTCCTTCCTTCCCTCCCTCCCTTCCTCCTTCCCTCCCTCCCTCTCTTCCTCCTTCCCTCTTTCCTTCCTTTCTTCCCTCCTTCTTTCCTTCCTTCCTTCTTTCTCCCTCCCTCCCTCCCTCCCTTCTTCTCATCTTTCTTTTCCTCCTTCTTTTGGATAAAGTAGCCAGACAGCTCTATTAGGGAAAAATAGTAGACACTGTTCATGTGGATTTCCACCAACCATTTGCCAAAACCTTTCATTACTGTTCTGGTGGACAAATTAGGACAATGTGGTAGATGACAGAGCTGGGCTCTGATGAATGGAGTAGATACTATCCAGAATTCTTTCATGGCCTCGCCCCTCCCCAGTGGTGATTGTATAACAGGCATCCAGTAAATCTTTGTTGTGGGGACTGGAAATCCAACCTATAAGAAATGGTTGAGTGAGCTAGGAATGTTTAACTTGCAAAAGAAAAAAAATTATAGTGGAATTTGAAGAGGGGTAAACATAACAATTGTCTTAAGATGTTTGTTGGGCTGTCATAATGAAGAAACATTTCTTTTGAATTTTCTAGAGTAGAAATAGAATCATTGTGGGAAGCCACCAGGAGGCATTCATTTGACAAATATTTTTTGAGCAACTGTTCTGTACCAGGCACTGTTTAGGCCCTTGAGACCTACCTATGAACATGACCTAAGACCCATGCCCTTGTGGAGTTTATGGTCTAGAGACTTATTTTCATGTATCCGATTATTGTCAGAAAATAGAATGGGCTGCTTCAGAAGGTATTGATTGTACGTTGGATAATCACTTATTTGAGGTCATTATTGTCAGGCCTCTGAGCCCAAGCTAAGCCTCATATCCCCTGTGACCTGCATGTATACATCCAGCTGGCCTGAAGCAACTGAAGATGCACAAAATAAGTGAAACTAGCTAGTTCCTGCCTTAACTGATGACGTTCCACCATTGTGATTTGTTCCTGCCCCACCCTAACTGATCAATTGACTTTGTAACAATACGCCCTCCCTGCCCTTGCCATAGTGTACTTTGTGATATTCCTCCGCCCTTGTGAATGTACTTTGCCCAATGCACCCTCCCCACCCTTGAGAAGGTACTTTGTAATATCCTCCCCAACCCTTAAGAAGGTACTTTGTAATATTCTCCCCACCCTTGAGAATGTACTGTGTAAGATCCACCCCCTGCCCGTAAAAAATTGCCCCTAACTCAACCGCCTATCCCAAACCTGTAAGAACTAATGATAATCCCACCACCCTTTGCTGACTCTCTTTTCGGATTCAGCCCGCCTGCACCCAGGTGATTAAAAAGCTTTATTGCTCACACAAAGCCTGTTTGGTGGTCTCTTCACACGAACGCGTGTGACATTTATAAGCCACAAAAATCCAATAAGAACCTTTATCCCCGAGTATCTCTGAGTCAAGGAAAGTGACTTCCTTCCCTCTCTTTGCACTCACCCTCCCTTCCCCCATCACTCCCCTAATCCCACACTCATTTTCAAGGTAGCAATGTCAGAAGTTTACAGTTTGATCTGGCAATCCCGCAGCTCCAGGCAGGACAGTCACAGGCAGTGAATAAAGCTGTGAACAAATTGCCCCTCTCTTGCATGACAAGGCCAATGGAGGCAGAGAGGAGCTTGCTCCCTGCTTTGAGTTTCTGGGACTAGTTTTATGTTAGTGTCATCCTGCACTTCCTATACAATGGGAACTGACAATGTCGTGTTTGGGGCCATAAACAGTTAAATTATGTGTCTTTGGAGCCTTGGGGTTTCAAAGACCACTGGCTGGCTGGTTGATACATAGTACTACAATGAAGTTTTCTGTTTCTACATGGTTTTTCCTTTCAACTCTTTGCCACAACCAGATACTAGTAATGGGTTGAGATAATGGGAAAGTTGTGAGGAGGAAGGATGCTGTATTTTCTTTCACTGACCACAGTGATGCACATACATATATATACATACACGTATATTTATATACAAACACATACACACATGTATGTGTGTGTGTGTGCGCACGCGCATGTGTGTGTGTGTATATATATATATATATGAGAATATTGTTTGCTCTGTGGTTGGTGGGCCAAAGAATGAACACAGTGAGAGAGTGGAGGCAACAAAGTGGCCCCATGAAGTGTGGCACACTCCTATTTCAAATGCCCAATGCTGACTTCTCAAGAAGAGCAGAATGCAAGAATTTCACCATTTGGGGAGAGTGAAGTTAAATTTGAGGGCAGGAGAAGCAGGGACAATGTGGAAGGCAGGCTCCTGAGAGGGCTGGCAAGAGCAAGAAAGGATGCCAGCTTCAGAGAACCTAGGCACTATACCTAGGCACTACAAAGGCAGGCTTTGCTTCAGGCTGAGGGGAGAGGACAGGCTAGCACGGTGAGTGTGTTGGGGGAGCATGACACAAATAAGAGATTGAGGGTCATGGGACCCTGAGTTTTAGAGATAAGGAGGACCACAAGATTTTGTTTTTCTTTGTTAAGCACAGAGCCCAGTAGGCTTACTCACATTACCCAGTTATTTTTTATTGCATGTTATGGAGGAAATTATAATTTTTGTGGTATTTCTCAACTTGAGGATTCACAAGAATGTAAATGGTCTATTGTCAATAACTGGATTCAAGTTTTAGAAATATCTTGATGGCGTAAATGATTTAAATGTTGCAAAACAAGAAAGTTACCATCACAGGATTAAAATGTCCCCTTATCTGAAGATTGCAGTTGTTTTTAATTACTAGAGCTGAATCATCGTTGTTCTTTTGCCTAATGTTACCTAGAGTATTGAGCTAAAGCAAGCCTGACAGATAGTTTCAATGTCACTGTGTAGGGTTGTGTTTGTTCATTGATGTTTACCCAGAACCTCCCTGAAAATGCAGGCTGGGAGCTTGGCCCCAGAGTCAGGAGTCGTTGGCGTAAAAATCAGTGTTAAGACATGGCCATTCAGCAAGGTCTTTTCTGTTTTCAACATCAGTTGAGAAGAAGTAATTTAATAATGATTTAAATTAGGTCAGAGGACAACAGGGCTTCTCTGCAGAATTACATATCATATAGATTTTTCTCTAGAAGCAAGATAGTGTTGTAGGAAAGTTTAACCAATTCCCATTGCTGCTACATGGTTATCTTTTTCTTTTTTTTTTTTTTTGAGATGGAGTTTCACTCTGGTTGCCCAGGCTGGAGTGCAATGATGGGATCTCGGCTCACTGCAACCTCCGCCTACCAGGTTCAAGTGATTCTCCTGCCTCAGCCTACCGAGTAGCTGGGATTACGGGCGCCCGCCACCACGCCCGGCTAATCTTGTATTTTTAGTAGAGACGGGGTTTCTCCATGTTGGTCAGGCTGGTCTCGAACTCCCGACCTCAGGTGATCCGCTCGCCTTGCCTTCCAAAGTGTTGGGATTACAGGCGTGAGCCACCGCACCCGGCCATGATTATCTTGATATCAGAAAGATTCTGTGTGTTTATTTCACTGCAGAAACATGGCTGCTTCCTCCAGGAGGCAGCATGGGTGACTGGGGTGCAGATGTCTTGCTCCTCTTCAGTGTGTTCCTGCCTCAGTCCTTGGTGTAGTGCCTAGGTTCTCTGAAGCTGGCATCCTTTCTTGCTCTTGCCAGCCCTCTCAGGAGCTGGTGTGCTTCCATGTCTTGCAAAGTTCTTAAAGCTGGCCTGGGCATGCCCCCTTTCTATTGAGATAGCAAGAGGCAGCCCCTTCAAGGCAATAGTTTCCAACCCTGGCTACACTTTAGAATCTGAATGCAGATGTGCAAGCCCACTTCCAGAGATCTTGAATTAGTTGGCCCACAGTGGGTACTGGGGATTCTGATGTGCAGTTCGGGTTGAAAATACTACTTTAATCAGTTGTAATTTTGGTTCCAGCCCCTTTGAGTTTCACCCAATGTTAGAATAAACTTTCAGGAAAACCCTCTAATGAGGACTGTATAACTAGATTGGGTCAACAGGTTTGGGGATATTTAAATGGTGGTCACAACAGTTCAGCAATTGAAGTTACAGAATGATTGCTTCCAAAGGGGGTCTAGAATCATTTTACTGATACATACTTCTGTGGTTGATACAGTGAGTAGTTCTTTGTTGGCCTGGACTAGGCTTTGAAAAACACTCATGTGAGCATTAAATTTTGTCCTCTATGGCTCTGGGTTTTTGGAGGCTGCATAGAACTGACAGGTAGACGAGCAGGCCAGGATCATAAGCTGTGAAAGTATTAAAATAGGCTTGAAGTTTGACAGCTTGCCACATTCATTCAAGCTCTGGGAAGATGCTTATATTCGGGAGGTACTGGGTCATTATCTGCAGAATACGTTTGTCATGATCATAAATGACTTATTTCTTCAGTTTAAAAAATACTGTTGGCAGAGGAGAGCCAGTCAGTTTTTTCTTTTTTCTTTTTCTTTTTTTTTTTTTAGTGGAGGTATGATGTGATAAAAACTGTGGTTAAGGATTGCTTCTATAATAATACAGTCATGCCCCACGTAACGTTTTGGTCAAGCATGAACCACATATACAACAGTGGTCCTGTAAGATCATAATACCGCATTTTTACTGTGCTTTTTCTACATTTATTTATTTATTTACTTATTTAGAGACAGAGTCTCACTCTGTCACCCAGGCTGGAGTGCAATGGTGCGATCTCAGCTCATTGCACCCTCTGCCTCCGGGGCTCAAGCAATTTTCCTGCCTCAGCTTCCCAAGCAGCTGGGACCACAGATGTGCGCCATCATGCCTGGCTGATTTTTGTGTTTTTTGTAGAGACGGTTTTGTCATGTTGCCCAGGCTCGTCTTGAACTCCTGAGTTCAAGCGATCCACTCACCTCAGCCTCCTGAAGTGCTGGAATTACAGGCATGAGCCACCACACCTGGCACTTTTTCTATGTTTAAATGCAAAAAAAGATACTTACCATTGTGTTACAACTGCCTATAGCATTCAGTAGTCACATCCTGTGCAGGTTTGTAGTCTAAAGCAGTAGGTCATACCACATAGCCTAGGTGTGTAGGTTTGTACACTCTATGATGTTTGCACAATTACAAAAACCACCAAAAGAAGCACTTCTCAGATTGTATTCCCGTCGTTAAAGGTTTGTAGTCTAAAGCAACAGGCCATACCACATAGCCTAGGTGTGTATAAGTACACTCTATGATGTTTGCACAATTACAAAAATCACCAAAAGAAGCATTTCTCAGATTGTATTCCCATCGTTAAAGTGACCCACAACTGTGTATTGGATGGATGGCAGGAGAGGGAGAACCCCAAAACGGCAGTTCAACATTACAAATTATACCTCTAAATTGAGACAGGGGAAGTGGCACTGTGGCCAGAGGGTTTGAGGAGGCTTCATGGAGGGAATGGTTGGAAATTGATCTGAACCTTGAAGGATGCACAGGATATTTGGAGAGAGGTGAGTCATTCCAGGGTGGGAGACATTTATGAACTGTTATCCAGTCATGTTAAGAAATAAAAAAATTGGCCGGGTGCGGTGGCTCATGCCTGTAATCCCAGCACTTTGGGAGGCCGAGGTGGGCGGATCACCTGAGGTTGGGAGTTCAAAACCAGCCTGACCAACATGGAGAAACCTTATCTCTACTAAAAATACAAAATTAGCTGGGGTGGTGGCACATGCCTGTAATCCCAGCTACTCGGGAGGCTGAGGCAGGAGGCTGAACCCAGGAGGCAGAGGTTGTGGTGAGCTTAGATCGCGCCATTGCACTCCAGCCTGGGCAACAAGAGTGAAACTCTGTCTCAAAAAAAGAAAATAAATAAATAAATTAATTAACAACTTATTTGGAACTCCTTCTCATTGCCCATTCACATTCTGGGCAATTGTCTCACTTCTACTGCTTCTTGCATGTAAAATCTGTACTCTATGCCAGGGCCTTGAGTATCTTGTACAACACATTAAAAAAAATCTCTATAAATGTCTCTTCCCAAGTCTCTCCTTTCAGCCATTCAATTTCCCAGCTCCAGCCTGGACACCACTTATCCCTTCAGGCGGCTTCTCCCCTTCTTCCATTCCTCCCCTCGTAAGATTTCAGCCCTGTCCTGGTTTCTTTCTTTAGTCTTGTTACTCCCACCCAACAGGCAGGATTCCTTAGGTATGGAGAGGCCATTTTGCTGAGGATAAAGCATTTGGAGTACCTCCAGCTCTCTGCACCCGCCCACCTGCTGTCATAGAGTGAATTGAAGAATTTTTTTTTTTTTTTTATACTTTAAGTTCTAGGGTACATGTGCACAACGTGCAGGTTTGTTACATATGTATACATGTGCCTTGTTGGTGTGCTGCACCCATTAACTCGTCATTTACATTAGGTGTATCTCCTAATGCTATCCCTCCCCCCGCCCCCTCCCCACAATAGGACCCGGTGTGTGAAGCTCCCCTTCCTGTGTCCAAGTGATCTCATTGTTCAATTCCCACCTATGAGTGAGAACATGCGGTGTTTGGTTTTCTCGTTCTTGTGATAGTTTGCTGAGAATGATGATTTCCAGCTGCATCCATAACCTTGCCAAAGGACACTTAACTATCCTTTTTTATGTCTGCATAGTATTCCATGGTGTATATGTGGATACATTTTCTTAATCAGTCTGGATGGACATTTGGGTTGGTCTGTCTTGTTATTGTGAATAGTGCCGCACAAACATAATGCGGCATGTGTGTCTTTATGGCAGCATGATTTATAACTTTTGGGTATATCCCCAGTAATGGGATGGCTGGGTCAAATGGTATTTCTAGTTCTAGATCCTTGAGGAATCGCCACACTGTCTTCCACAGTGGTTGAACTAGTTTACAGTCCCACCAACAGTGTAAAAGTGTTCCTATTTCTCCACATCCTCTCCAGCACCTGTTGTTTCCTGATTTTTTTAATGATTGCCATTCTAACTGGTGGAAGATTTTTTATAAAGGTGCTTTTTGCTGTGCAGCTTAAGGACAAACATGATCCCTCACTGTAAGAAGCTTATGATCTCACTGTTGGGTGGGGCTATACAAGACTGAAGAAAGAAGCCAGGACATGGGGAAAATTTTCCACATAAGTAGGGTAGATGGTGATATCTGAGCTGGAGGAAAAATATGAGCCCAGGAGTTGCATGGCTCAGAGGAAAGACTTGGGGAGAGGCATTTATAGGAAATTTTATGAGATGTGCTATGTGCTGTGCAATGTAAATTTCTTATTCATCTCCTCAGGAGACGATCAATGGATTTTCACTGATTCTTTAGTGCAAATGGATTCTTTATGGTGTCTGAGGAGAGTGCTAAGTCCTGCTTGTGGTGAGAGGACAAAGGCTGCTACCTGTGAGGTTGGACACAGGGACTTTCTTGCTCTCCTGCTTACTCTTGGCCCAGCATGGTGGAATACAGGCTGGATGCCCAGTACATACTTCTGATTCTAATGTATTTTTATTTTTACAACTTCCCTTTGAGACCCACAATTTTATCCTTGTTTTCCAGATAGGAAAACCATGAGCCTGAATTACCATACTTCTGCTTCCCAGATTCTTACATACTATAGGAGAGATATTAGAGGATTTATGCCACATACTGTCTTCTACTTTATACATTATATCTGAATGCACAAGTCTTAGTTCAATCACACAGCCTTCACTTTTGTGTTTCATTTTCACTTTTCAGCACAAAGATGATATATTATATCTGGGTAATAAAACCAGAGGTAATGTTTGGCTCCACAAAAGCAAACTTTGATCTACCTATGTTGAAATTTTACCCCTTTTCCACAATAGTTCAATAGCCATAAGACTCATGCCTAAGGAAGCAGTGATAAATAAGAGGAACGTGTGTACAAAACGTTGGTTAAAGGCACAAAGCCTTGGGTGCTCAAGGAATTCAGAAATATTTGAACTCATCAAGAATCGTGTTGGAGTTCTATCAGTGTTTGCTGGACTTTATGATTAGTGATGGTTCTCACTGCTCTTTGAATTACAGTAGACATTTGGAAAAGGGGCTTATTGTAGAACAGAACGCCGTATTTAGATGAATGTTGTAACCACTTCCGAATTCAGGATCTTGTTTCTTAAAACAATACACGATGTTAAGGGTGGAAGGAGCCTTAGAGATGGGGAAGCTGAAACCTCAAATAGCGAGTGAATTTGGTCCAGAGTCCAAATCTCCTGAGGCCCAACTTGATGTTCTTTTCACTGGATGTTCTGTTGGCACAGTGCAGGGCAAAGGGTTGAATTAACAGACAGAAAGAAAACTTAATATTTCATTTAGGAGTATAGATTAGATGGTCTCTCAGAACCTAAAAGAGTCCATAGTCCAAGAAAAAAAAAACAGATTCCACATTCCATGAAAACAAATGAGGATGTTTATTCCTCTTTAACTAAATTTCTTAAAATTTTACGGCATCTTATCGCTTTGTAAGCAAATCTCCTTTTGAAAATCATGTAGAAGATGATTGACAAATTAACTTTTGACTTATTCACTTGAATTTGAGGCTGATCAAGACAGAAATAAGCATACTTTTCACCTTTCTCAGGGTGGAAGAAAACAAATTTACTGGGGATGTGGGAAGGCTGCCCTGAAGGTAACCCATAACTGGGTTGGACTATCAAAGAAAGGGAGTGGGTGGAGACTTCTGCTTAGAAGTCTAAAGAGGGAAGAAACTTGATTCTTGGGTGCTATGGATCCTGGGGATAAGGAAGAGGGATCAGGATGGAAATTCCATAATCAGAAGACAGTGGCACTCACAGGAGTGTAGCACTTTAGATGTGGAAGGCTCATAGAGAATGCTGTGTTGATGGTGGAAAGCATCGTGGTTAGCAGGCATTGTAGCAGCTGACCAGATCAATGGTGCCCAATCAGTGATGGGGGAACTGTTCACCAGAGGTCTCAAGACATAGAAGGGCCGGGCGCGGTGGCTCAAGCCTGTAATCCCAGCACTTTGGGAGGCCGAGGCGGGTGGATCACAAGGTCAGGAGATCGAGACTATCCTGGCTAACATGGTGAAACCCCGTCTCTACTAAAAATACAAAAAACTAGCCGGGCGCGGTAGCGGGCGCCTGTAGTCCCAGCTACTTGGGAGGCTGAGGCGGGAGAATGGCGTGAACCCGGGGGGCGGAGCTTGCAGTGAGCCGAGATCGCGCCACTGCACTCCAGCCTGGGAGACACAGTGAGACTCCGTCTCAAACACGACGCTAAAAAAAAAAAAAAAGACATAGAAGGGAGAAATAGCTCAGCACTGCTACAGCACTGGGAGCCTTTGAGGAGGCACCAAGAAATTGATGCTTTAGTTTTCTGCCAATACCCATTCAGCTGAATGGGTGCTCAAGCCATATTTTCTTTGATTTAGACAAAGCCATGTCTTGTAGCTATTTTCCTAGTACCAAGGAGTAGTTTATACCTGTTTTATTATTAATAATTGTAATAGTAATACTAGCTATCATTTGCTTACTGTCTTTTGTTGTGGAATGAATTTTGTGTCCCCTGAAATTCTTATGTTGAAGCCCTAACTCCCAATGTGATGATATTTGGAGATGGGGCCTTTGAGTGGTAATTAGGGTTAGATGAGGTCATGAGGGTGGGGTCCTCTTGATGGAATTAATGCCCTTATAAGAAGCGGAAGAGAGAGAGATCTGTCTGTTGTTTGTCTGCAACCCAAGGAGAGAGCCCTCACCAGGAACTGAATCAAACGGCAACTGGATCCGAGACTTCCAGCCTCCAGAACTGTGAGAAAAATAAATTTTTGTTGTTGAAGTCACCCATTCTGTGGTATTTTGTTATGGCAGCCTGGGCTAAGATACCTACCATGTGCCAGGAACTTCCTGTATGTTGTTTTGACTAATCCTCAAAACAACTCTTCAAAGTGGGTATTTCTACCTGGCAAAGGAAACAGAAACAGAGAGGTTAACCACCTTGCCCAAGGTCACACAGCTAGCATGTGAGAAAATGTTTATAAAATGCTTAGTGCAGTATCTAGTACAGAATAAGCCCTCAATAGAGAGCTTTTTATAACTCAAAAGCTCATGTTGTTTTCAATATACATTCAGGTCACCATTTTGTCTGAGCTTGTAAGCTCAGGGATTCTGACCTTATTGTGACATTCTGGAAATTAAGTTCAGCCAAAGGTGGTTCCTGACCTAAACAGAGAGCCCAATCTCATTGTTCCTTAAAGTCTCTCTGAAGTAAGAAGCCTCTGGCATAATAACCAGTAGTGATGGAATCCCAATCAGGAACCCAATGGGGAACTTTTCTTGAGAAACTCTTCCCCTAAGGCCTGAGCCTGGATGCTACTTGACTGCTGCTCCATGGCTTACTATGGGCAAGGTCTGGAAAGCCTTGGAGAAGTCTAGGCAGTTACAGGTAGCAGCCAGTGTAGAGGATATTAGAGGACAGAGCCAACATAGGAGGTGGGTTCATAAGGCAAGAGGCTGGGGACAGACTCCTGGCTCTTCCTTGGATGGGTCCAAATCCCAGAGCTGGCCTTGCATTGGGAGAGTGATCAGAGCAGGAGGGCCTTTTCCCAAGTCCTATCTGAGCCACACAGCAAACCCTGGGGAGTGTGGAGGGAGCAATGTACGTTTAATCCCAAGGTTGACCATATATCCATGCCATTGAGAGGCAAGACTAGCTGGAATTTCCAAGCCTAAGAATCCCTCAGCCTAGCTGGGAAGGTGACCGCACCCACCTTTAAACACGGGCCTTGCAACTTAGCCCACACCCGACCAAACAGAGAGCTCACTAAAATGCGAATTAGGCAAAACAGGAGGTAAAGAAATAGCCAATCATCTATTGCCTGAGAGCACAGCGGGAGGGACAAGGATCAGGATATAAACCCAGGCATTCAAGCCAGCAACAGCAACCCCCTTTGGGGCCCCTCCCCTTATGTGGGAGGTCTGTCTTCACTCTATTTCACTCTATTAAATCTTGCAACTGCACTCTTCTGGTCCCTATTTTGTTACGGCTGGAGCTGAGCTTTCGCTCGCCGTCTACCATTGCTGTTTGCCGCTGTCGCAGACCGGCCGCTGACTTCCATCCCTCCGGATCCAGCAGGGTGTCCTCTGTGCTCCTGATCCAGCGAGCCACCCACTGCCACTCCGGATCAGGCTAAAGGCTTGCCATTGTTCCTGCACGGCTAAGTTCCTGGGTTCGTCCTGATCGAGCTGAACCCTAGTTACTGGGTTCCACAGTTCTCTTCCGTGACCCACGTCTTCAAATAGAGCTCTAACACTCACCGCATGGCCCAAGATTCGGTTCCTTGGAATCCGTGAGGCCAAGAACCCCAGGTCAGAGAACACGAGGCTTGCCACCATCTTGGAAGTGGCCCGCCGCCATTTTGGAAGTGCCCGCCACCATCTTGAGAGCTCTGGGAGCAAAGACCTCCCCAGGTAACACCATGCCTGGGGTTTCTGCCATTCAGGGGTTCTGGGGTCCAGCAGCAAGGGTGAAGTGAAGAAAACAGGAGGAAGAAGAGAGCAGAGGGAGAGCAGGGTGTTTGGAAGCCTCAGGATCTGGTAAGAAGAGGAGAAAGCAAAGAGCAGCAGGAGCCACGAATGCTTCATTTCCTTCTTGTCCTCCCTGCCTCATTCTTGAATGAGGATCTTGAAGTAATGAGTGAGAAGGATTTGCCTAGTTACTAGCATAAGGGAGCATAAGAAAATAGTAGATATTAGCTCTGGAATAAAGTCCAGAGCTAATAAGAAGCACCTTTACTATTGAATTCTTCTGAGAAAATTTCAGAAGTAAAATTCCTAGGCAAATTTTAGTTTATGTTCCATGCTAGGGAAATGTCAGCCACTCTCCTCTAATTAACATTGCTAAAAGCTTAGAGCAAAGGCTTTCATTTCCTGTTGCTTTTTACATGGTCTTGCCACAGCAATCAATGTCTGTGTAGCTTTCGTTCCCTCTGCTCTTGATGTTCTTTCTCTGACATTAAGAAATTCTCTTCCTCCATGGAACAAGTGTTATTTTGTTAAAACCAGATGCCTGTCATTTATTCCTTGCAACTGTAAACCAAAAAGGAACTGAGACAAGTCTCAATCAATTTAAAGTTTATTTTGAGGGCCGGGCGCGGTGGCTCACGCCTGTAATCCTAACACTTGGGAGACCGAGGCGGGTGGATTGCTTGAGCTCCAGGAGTTCAAGACCAGCCTGGGCAACATGGTGAAACCCATCTCTACTAAAATACAAAAAATTAGCCGGCCGTGATGGCACACTCCTGTAATCCCAGCTACTAGGGAGGCTGAGACAGGAGAATCACTTGAACCTGGGAGGTGGAGGTTGCAGTGACCCAAGATCGTGCCATTGCACTCCAGCCTGGGTGACAGAGCGAGAAAAAAAAAAAAAAAGTTTATTTTGAGAAGGTTAAGGATGTACTCATGACAGCCTCAGGAGGTCTTGAAAACATGTGCCCAAGGTGTTTGGGCCACAGCTTGGTTTTATACATTTTAGGGAGACATAAGACATCAATCAATACATGTAAGATATACATTGGTTTGGTCTGGAAAGGTGGGACAACTGGAAGTGGGGGCTTCTAGGTCGGAGGTGAATTCAAAGATTTTCCAATTGGCAATTGATTGAAAGAGTTCTTTTAAAGGCCTGGAATCTTATAGGAGGGAGTGTCTGGGCTAAGATAAGGAGTTATGGAGACCAAGGTTCTTATTATGCTGATGATGCTTCCAGGTAGCAGGCTTCAGAGAAAATAGATTGTAAATATTTCTTATTAGACTTAAAAAGGTGCCAGACTCTTAGTTAATTCTCTCCTGGATCAGGACGAAGACCTGGAAAAGTAAAGGGTTTCTCTCCAGAATGTAGATTTTCCCCACAAGAGACAGTGTAGAGTCAGGCTGGAATTCGGTGTCTTATTGCTACAGTCTTAAGATGTCTGTTGTAATGTGAATGCTGGTCGGTTGTGCCTGAATTCCAAAGCAAGGCGGGTATAACGAGGCATGTCCAACTACGCCTCCTCCGCCCCCCACCCACCAGCCCCCAGATCCCATCATTGCCTGAACTAGTTTTTCAGGTTCTTTGGAATGTCCTTGGTGAGAGAAGGGGTCGTTTCAGATGGTTGGGGGGCTTAAATTTTTTTTTTTAGTTTACACAACTAATATAAATTTTATCAAAGGTTTCTGATGGTTCACAAAGAAGTCCCACAGTGCAGTTCTCCACTGGAAGACATTTTTATTTCCTAGGGCTATTAATTGGCTTACAATAAAAACTTTAAAGCACTTTTCTTTCCTGAGAAAATTGCTCTCAGAATCAATGGGATTGAGCATAGATAATGGAAGAGACAGTAAGATCTTCTTGACTGTAACCAAGCTCCCGTTTAGCGCTTAGTTTGTCTGTCTAACCTGGAGAATCGTGGGATGCCCCAGGAACTGTAACTGAGATTTAAGTTTCACATTGGGACTTTAGGGTTGTTTCCTACAGATTGACTCTTCCCAGAGGGGGTGATCCATCCATGGAACAACCTTGAGTGGGCCTGTGGGTGCATCCTTAAAACAAATGAGGGCCCACTCTGAATATAAAGCAAGGTTTTTCAACTGTGTCACTATTGACATTTTGGACTGGACAATTTTGTGTTATGGGAGTGTCCTGTGCAATGTAGGATGTTTAGCAGCATCCCTGGCCTCTACCCACTAGATGCCAGCATCCACCCCCAAGTTGTGACATCCAAAAATGTTTCCAGACACTGCCAAATGTCCACTGCAGGAAAATGTCACGCCTTGTTGAAAATCACTGATCCAAAGCACCCACAAATATTTATTCTGGTACAGTTGTAGAAGGCCTTGAACAGTTTTCTTCAGAGGGCTGTACAGCCTTAAGAGACCACTAGAGGGCGAGCAGGGCTGCTAATTTGAGCTGCTTCATAGAGGTGTCACTGCGGGACCTGGCAGAAGCAGGGGGCAAAGGGACTCCCCTTGGGAGCTTGATGAAACCATTGATAAGAGCAAGTCCTGCCATCCTAAGAGCATTAGGGAAACAGCCACCAGTAAGAACACACCCCTCACCCCAGGAGCTGAGAAGACCATGGTTATGAGGTGACTGTCAAGTGATGGGCTCCATCACCCAGGGTGAGGTAACCCTCTGTGAGGAGGGGTCAGCCAGCCTCTTCTGTCTCCTTGATGTGGTGTACTCAGTGCAGAGAAGAAAGAGATTATTGGTCTTATCTTGATTTTTCATAAAGGGGTGATAGCATTCAGTTCAATAAGCATTTATTTCACGTCTGCTATTTACTAGGTTCTGAGTTTGATTATGTGGATATTGGTAGATTGCATAAATGGCCACAAATTATTTACCTGTCTGTCTCCATGCTTTGGGCAGTCCCCTCCCACACTGACTCTGGGCATAGCCATTTGATTTGCTTTGGCCAATGGGTCAATAGCAAATGTGATGCAAGCGGAGACCTGAAAGCTCTTGCTCACTGGTGCTTATCCACTCTTGAGGCTCTTGAGACCCTGCCACTGCTGTCGTGTGAGGAAGCCCAAGCTAGCCTGCTGAATGATGAGAGATCTGTGACCCCAGGGGCTCCTATTACCTCAGCCTTCAGCCAGCCAACTTCCAGAAGCTGAGACACCTAGATGACCAGCAGCCAACTGGCACAGCTTAACTAAGTATAGCAGAAGACCAACAAAACAAAGGCCCAGCCCAAATTGCCAGCCCACAGAATTGCAAGTCACGTATGTAGTTGGCTGTAGTTTTTAGGTCACTAAGCTTAGGGTGGATTGTTATGCAGCAAAAGCTAATGAAAACACAGATGAATGAGACATAGTTCTTGCCTTCAGGACACCATAGTCTAAGAGACCAGTAATTTGCTCCCAAGGGAGGCTGCTTGTGTAATTGGACCCTTAGAGCCATGCTAGACAGTAATAGCAGTCACGTTTGCTTTTCACTCCTGGAATACTAGTTAAAAGCATGAACTTGAAAACCAAAGCACTTGAATTCAAATCCCAGCTCCATCACTTACTAGCTGTGTGACTCTGGGTACGTTCCTTAATCTTCATGTCTCTATTTTCTCGAAAAGGGATAATAATAGAACCTACCTCATGGAGTTGTTGAGGGGATTAATAGATACACATTTCTTATGATAGGGCCTATGATTTAGTAAGTGTTTTGAAAGTACTAGCAATATATGTTTGGTCTAAAATGGAATCAGCATTAAAGTGTTTTCTTTTTGAATAACACCTTCCACTACATATAATAGGAATACATGTTCTTTGTGAAAAGCTAAAAAAAAATACAGGAAAACTATAAAGAAGAGAACAAATGTCATCCCTTAGATTTTGTGCCAACTTTAGAAATAACACATTTTGTTTTAAATCAAGCTACTATGATCGGCTTTGGAGAAAGGTCATTCAAGATACTCAGGGAATAAAGGTATCAAGTGCTTAGCCGAGTGAAGCCCTTTATATAGACTTTGCTCAGCATACATTTCTCCAGTTGGATTGAAAGAGATCAAGTAGTTCCTTGTCCTACAGCATCTGGGATATAATTTGCAGATCCCAATGGGCTAAATTAAACACTGGAGCAAAGTGCAAAGGAAAACCAGAAAGGAAGGCAACTCTGGACCCATGGAGCATTTTTTTTTTTTTTTTTTTTGAGACGGAGTCTCGCTCTGTCGCCCAGGCTGGAGTGCAGTGGCGCGATCTCGGCTCACTGCAAGCTCCACCTCCCGGGCTCACGCCATTCTCCCGCCTCAGCCTCCGAGTAGCTGGGACTACAGGCGCCCGCCACCTCGCCCGGCTAGTTTTTTGTATTTTTAGTAGAGACGGGGTTTCACCATGTTAGCCAGGATGGTCTCGATCTCCTGACCTCGTGATCCACCCGCCTCGGCCTCCCAAAGTGCTGGGATTACAGGCTTGAGCCACCACGCCCGGCCCCATGGAGCATTTTTAACTAAGGAGTATGTTCTTATTTCATTTTTATTCATATTATTTTTAATCAATCATAATTGTACATATTTATAGGGTATAATGTGATATTTTGATATATGTATAGAATATGGGATGATTAAATCAAGATAATCAAGATAATTAACATATCCATCACCTCACTTATCATTTTTTGTTGTGCGACATTTGAAATTTACTCTTACTTTGAAATATACATTATTATTGACTATAGTCACCCTGCTGTGCAATACATCTCAAAACTTAGTCCTCCCGTCTATCTGAAATTTTGTACCCTTTGACCAACAGCTCACCAATCTCTCTTTTCCTCCACCACTAGTCCCTGGTAACCGTCATTCTGCTTTCTACTTCCATGAGTTTAACTTTTTAGGATTCCACATATAAATTAGATCACATGGTATTTATTTTTCTGCACCTGACTTATTTCACTTACCATAATGTCCTCCAAGTTCATCCATGTTGTTGCAAATGACAGAATTTCCTTCTTTTTATGGCTGAATAATATTCCATTGTGTATATATACCACATTTTAATTATCCATTCATCTGTTGATGGACACTTAGGTTGATTTCATATCTTGGCTATTGTGGACAGTGCTGCAATAAACATGGAAGTGCAGATATCCCTTTGACATATTGATTTCAGTTCTTTTGGCAATATACCCAGAAGTGGGATTACTGGATCATATGGTAGTTTTAGTTTTTTGAGGAACCTCCATACCATTTTCCATGATGGCTATACTAATTTACATTTCCACCAACAATGTAAAAGCATCCCTTTTCTCTATATCCTCACCAACACTTGTTATCCTCTATATTTTTGACAAAAGCCATTTAAGGCTTGTTCTTAGATGTTCTTATATGCTGCCTCTCTTGATGTGCAAGGCTGTTTAAGTTTGAAACGGCACGTGTTATTAAACTGACTTTTGCAGAAGCAGAAGCTGTATCTTAGAATGGTATAGTAGCTGGCCAATGTAACACAGGTAGTGATTAGTGGAGCTGGGCCCAGGCTACTGACCTAACCTCCAGGGTGTTTTGTGTCTGGCTTCTTTTACTAGCATAATGTTTCTGAGATTCATCCAAGTTGTAACATGTATCAGTGCTTTGTCCCTTTTTATTGCTGAATGGTACTGTGTTGTATGAATATACCACAGTTTGTTTATTCATTGATGAACATTTTGATGGCTTCTACAAGTCTTGTAGAGACATATGTCTTATATAAACACACATCTTCATTCATTTCTCTTAGGTAGATACTTAGGAGTGGAATTGTTGGGTCCTATGGTGACTCTCTGACATTTTGAGAAACTACAAGACTTGTTTTCAAAGTAAGTGTACTATTTTACAATCCTGCTAGCACTGTATGAGGATTTCCAGTTTCTTCACATCCTCATCTATACTTGTTACTGTTTGTCTTTTATATTATAACCATTCTAGTGGTTGTGAAATGCTATCTTATTTTGGTTTTGACTTGCATTTTCCTAATGCCTAATATTGTTGAGTATCTTTTCATTTGCTTATTAGCTATTTGTATATATTTTTGGTAAAATGTTTTTTCAAATCTTTTGCCTATTTAAAAATTTGGTTATTTTTCTTCTTTCAAATTATTTTGTTGTATAAAAACTCAACATGAATAAACGACTGGGAAAGAGAGAATGGCAACTTGGAGAACCTGGTGGTTAAATATACCTATAGCATGAATCTTATTAGAAGGCTAAAGAGGTAGGCATAGTCCTGGCCTTGTAGAATTGCAGTATCCAGTATGGTGGCCCCTAACCACATGGGGTTATGGGCATGTCAAACGTGGCTAGTCCAATTTGAGTTATGCTGTAAGGGTAAAACACACACCAGATTTTAAAGACTTCCTATGAAAAACTGAAAGTGAAGCATCTCATCAGTAATTTTTGAATTATTATATATTAAGATGACACTATTTTGAAAATATTGACAAATAAAATACAGAATTAAAATTAATTCTATTTTTTTAAATAAAAAAATGGCTACTATGAAATTTAAAATTACATACATGGCTCCCAATATATTTCCATTACATAGCAATGTTCTAGAACCTTGACCATCAATAAATTAGATCTTGATATGTAGAGAAATGGGAAGGCTTTGATAGGTTTTAAGCATGAGGAAATTATGACCGCTTTTTAAGAAAGAGATTACTGGCCGGGCGCGGTGGCTCAAGCCTGTAATCCCAGCACTTTGGGAGGCCGAGACGGGCGGATCACGAGGTCGGGAGATCGAGACCATCCTGGCTAACACGGTGAAACCCCGTCTCTACTAAAAAAATACAAAAAACTAGCCGGGCGAGGTGGCGGGCGCCTGTAGTCCCAGCTACTCGGGAGGCTGAGGCAGGAGAATGGCGTGAACCCGGGAGGCGGAGCTTGCAGTGAGCTGAGATCCGGCCACTGCACTCCAGCCTGGGCGACAGAGCGAGACTCCGTCTCAAAAAAAAAAAAAAAAAAAAAAGAAAGAGATTACTTTCAATGCACTGTGGAGAATAGATTGGAGAGGACAGGGAATGCCTGGCCAGGAAAGAGAGTAGGCAGCTTTGCAGTAGTCTAGGTGATGGATGATAGTCACTTGATAGTGATATGGAACTCGATAGTCACTTGATAGGGAAAAACAGCGTTCTGTTCAATATCTCAAATCTAATCACAATTTTGTAGAAAATATTAAAATTTATGTGTCTGTCAGGGCTAATATCATCTGGAATATACTTTAAGAGGGAGCTACTTAAAATTCTAGACTCTTCTGTGCCTAAGGTGAAGACCACAGGTTACCTGGATCACATACCCTTGTAGGGAAGAGCCACTTAAATAGCAACTCTATAGTATGCAAATGTGGTGCTAGCCCATGGTAAAGATTTGGCTTTGACCCTGAGTGAGGGGAACCATTGAAGGCTTTGGAGCACACCAGTGATGTGACCATCAAGTCATTGCTTGTTAATTGGATAACACTGGCCACTGCACTGAGAATAGACTGAAGGGAGTGAGGGTGGGAGACAGAGGGCCCTGTGATTTAGGCAATTCTTTATTGTTAGGCATTTTCATTGTTTCTAATTTTCTCTAATTTTAAACAACAGAGTAATCAATGTTGTGCAAAATTTTATTACATCCTTCATTCATTTTCTTAAGACAAATTCCAAGAAAAGTAGCAGTCGTGGTCAATGGGGACATCTGTTATTACAGCTTTTGATATATCTTGCCAAATTGCCTTCTAGAAATTTGGACACAGCTTAAATTGCCACTGCTGTGTAGGAGAGTGTCTGCTTCCTTCTTCTTGTGCCAGCCCTTGGCAGTGTTACTCTTTCTTAAACTTAAGCAAGAGTTCCAAGTATGCCTTTAAAATAATTCTCATATGAATTAGTCTACATTTTTCTCCATGAAACACTTTTCCCCATTGTGTCCTAGTTCAGCTATTTTATTAAACTTTAGGTAAATTATATATTCAATCATTTCAGGCTAGTGATGACAATTTATTATATTTTTTCTGTTCCTAAAGGTGGGAAGATCTTGTCAAACTGGAACATAATTTGATTTCTACTTTTTAAATATTTTTAAAAGGAATGAAATGATAAACCCAAAATAAGTAGAGAAAAGCACTTTTTTTGAACTTGTGAGATATTAAACTTCTGGTGAATTTCTAATTGAAGCACATATACACCATGGAATACTATGCAGCCATAAAAAAGAATGAGTTCATGTCCTTTGCAGGAACATGGATGAAGCTGGAAGCCATTATTCTCAGCAAACTAATACAGAACAGAAAACCAAACACTGCATGTTCTCACTTATAAGTGGGAGTTGAACAGTGCGAACACATGGACACAGGGAGGGGAGCATCACACACTGGGGCCTGTCGGCAGGGGCATGGGAGAGGGCAAGAGGAGAGAGAGCATTAGGACAAATACCTAATGCATGCGGGGCTTAAAACCTAGATAATGGGTTGATAGGTGCAGCAAAACACCATAGCACATGTATACCTATGTAACAAACCTGCACATTCTACACCAGAACTGAAAGTAAAATAAATAAATTTTTTTAAAAAAGCAATCTAGACTTATTTGTTGGGAGAAAAAGCATAAAGGTAAACAAACTATGTTTATAAATGTGCATGCATATATTTAAGTATAAGTTCTATTTCTCTCTGTTCCCTGGAAAGTCACAGGATGAAATAAATTTATAAGAGAACATTGACCAGGTCTTTTAAAGGTTAAATTAAACTGAGGGGTGCTACTGCAATTTGATTATGTTTTCATCTTTTTGGATTAGTCATTGAATACAGATTAAAAACCTATTTTCATGCATCTCTATAGGACACCTAAATGGCTTGTTCAAAATTCTAATTTTTTTCCCTCATGAATAATTTCCCTCAAAAGGTAACCTTTCTCCTCTATTGGCATAATAAAAGTGTTTATGTAAAAATAGCAAAGGGAAATGGATTATATTTTGTAACATATTGAGTTGTAAAGCAGAATTATGCCTTTGCACTGTGAAGCTGTTCTTTTCTTTTTCCAAATGTGAAGGTTTAGAAGAGAGGTGACCCACTATTGTAGCTCTGTGAAGAGGAGGAGAATCAGGGCTCCCATTACATAGCATAGGAGGGATGATGAATACCTTGGTGAGGTTTAGTGCCATTCAAGAGCCAAAAAAATTTCTGTCACAAACCTACCCCTGCTGTCTCACATTTCTGATATTAGCTCCCATTGATTGTTTCCTTGCTCCTCATTGATTCTTCCAGAAATTTCTTCCTCCTTCCTAATGTCCTTCGGCTTTGCATCTCATGCCATCAGACTTCACCAGTTTTTCCTCTTTCTTGTTGCAGTCATCTCCAGAGTCCTGGGTCACTCTTCTTTCTTGAAGAGTGCGAGGAAGAATGCTTCCTTGTCATTCTTTCCAGCACTGCTCCAGCATAATTCCCAGTGATTTAAATACAGTTGATTCTCATTATTTGTGGTAGTTAGGGTCTATAAACTTGTGATGAACACCAAATCAGTGAATACTAAACATCGTTCCTAGGGGAAAAACAGGTTCCTGCAAGCTTCTGGTAACTACATTGTCATGAATAGATCAAACATGACCCTGTTTTATATGTTTCTGTCTAAAGACACCTTGTTTAAGATATATTGTTGATTGATTAACATTGAACTTACAGCTAGAAGCACTATAATGCATGCTTGAAAGAAGCTTTTCTAACACAATTTTTTTTTTCCCCCATAAGGTACATCACAGCCTTCTTGTACTTAGGAGTGCTAGGTAGCACTAAGCTTGAGGACCATTTTTAGGTTTTTTGTTTTTTTGAGACAGGATCTCACCATATCACCTAGGCTGGTGATATGGTGGCACCGTCATGGCTCACTGCAGCCTCGACCTCCCTGGGCTCAGGTGATCCTCCCATGTCAGCCTCCAGAGTAGCTGAGACTACCGGCGCATGCCACCACCAGGCCTGGCTAATTTTTTTTGGTATTTTTTGTAGAGACGAGGTTTTGCCATGTTGCCCAGGCTGCTCTCGAACTCCTGGGCTCAAGTGACCCACCCGCCTCAGCCTTTCAAATTCCTGGGATTACAGGTGTGAGCCACCCTACCCAGTCATTGGGGACCATTTTGAACAGCAAAATCACCAACAAAAAGCATGAAAATGCAAAAAACATGGCACTAAATAGTGAAAAGAACACTTGTTTATAGCCTGAGAGATGAAACAAGAAGGCAGAGTATCGCCTCATTTGACTTAGCTGGTAGCGTGCATGTTGGGCAACTCAAATTTTTTGCTGCTCTGCACATGTCTGCAAATGACTGCTAAAGTTCCAAGCATATTGATTTTTGGGGCTGCAAATAAATTTTAGAAAGTAGACAAATATGCAAACAGAGAATCTGTGAATAATGAGGATTGGCTGTGTCTATGTTGATGATCTTTCTGATGATATGAGCACTGCATTTCTTGACTTTCTCTCTAATAATGATCTTGTCTACCATACTATTTTAGCCATGTACCCCCAAGATCTTGCCAAATGTGATGAAAAGACAGTATTTCCCATCCCAATACCTGTTCTTTATACAGGGATCTGAAAGTGTCGGAACCAGGGCAATTTTTTCTTTGATGTTTCATCCCCTTTGTGTTTACACCCCCACCTCCCTATCCATATGCTGAAACCCTAACTCCCAGAGTGGCTGTGGCCTCTAAGGAAGTGATTAAGGTTAAACGAAGTTATAAGGGTGGGGCCGTGATCTGATAGGATTAATGTTCTTATAAGAAAAGACACTGGGGTTGGCCCACACATGCGCTCGCTCATGCTCATGTGCGGTCTCTCTCTCTTTCCCCCTCCTTGTACGCTGAGAGGAAAGGCCATGTGAGGATGCAGGAAAAAGGCAGTCATCTGCAAGCCAGGAAGAAAGCTGTGGCACCACTAGAATCTGCAATCTGCTGGAACCTTGATCTTAAACTTCCCAGCCTCCAAAACTGGGAAGAAATTTCTGTTGTTTAAACCACCCAGTCTATGGTACTTTGTTATTGCAACCTGAGCTGGCTAAGACACTTTTAAGGTATTTTTCTCTCTAGAAGAACTCTCATTGTCTCACCTAAGTGCGCTGTCCTAAACAGGTATTCTGTTCTTCAAACTTTTCCTACCCACCACCAAAACATACCTTTTAAATATTCCCCAGTACTTTACTTTTCTAAAATTGATTCACTGGTAAACCAATTGCCATCAATTAGTATTATTTTTATTATCTCTACTCACATTTTAACTTTAAAAGTAGATATATGTTCACTTTAGGAAATTTGAAAATGACAGAAAAGCATAAAGTAGAAAATAAAAATTACTTTAATTCTAAAATGTTGGCATTTTGATATATTTCTCTTCAGTCTTTTTTTTTTTTTTTTTCTGTGAAAACTTGCCAGAGTTCTTGGTTGCAAATCACATTAAACTACCCTCATTACCTTGATGAGAAAGGAAACTTATTGGTAAGATATTAGGCAGCTCAAAGAAATATGGGACTCTTGGAGAACCTGACTGGGAACGTGGTAGGAGGCATCCATATTAAACTCAGCTACCAGAACTTCTTTCGAGCGCCCTCTAGTGGAACAGTCTGATTTGGATGCTTCTGTTGCCACTGCTGGACATATTCTGTGGGTGACACTGCTGCACTGGATACTAGAAGCCTTGTCAGCACCACCACTAAGACTTTCTTTGGGTCATTAACTCAAGATTCAAAGAGCTGAGTGGGAGCACCTGATTGGCCGAGCTTAGACTGTGTGCCCCCCTCCTAGCACAGCAGCCAGAGCTCAGAGAAAGCCAGAATCTGACCTTTTCTTTTGCAAGCGGGAGGAACTGCCTTCCCTAAGGCTCGCGCCATGGGAAATTCTCCAAATTTAAGGATAGCATCCAGATCCTGGAAAAAAAAGCAATTACAATTTATTCTTTGGCTACTTGATATCCACATGTACTTTTCTTTCCATATTTTCATGTCACAGTAATCAAGGAAATGTGTAGAGTCTACTGTCACCATTTATATTTCTGCCACAAGGCAACAGCTGGTATTTATAACTCCCACCTCTCCCTGTTCCAGATCTGCTTTGCCTACAGCCTGTACCTCAGATTCTCAGTGTGTTTTACTTAGTGGAGTCACTCAAATCTTCATTTCTAAGGAAATTGAACTCTTGGTGGGCCTGCCTGGATTGTCCTATACTAGTATTTCATTAGTTTTTATTACTGGACAAGATAATACTAGGAGGAACCGTAAGACTCACCCAATTTCATTCATACTCAACCCTGCTTGTATTGAGTAGCAGCAGCTCAACTGACCCTTAATAGTAAGATGATACTTACTCCTCACCTTTTTTTTTTTTTTTTTTTTGATGAGTTTTTTTCTCACCTTTTTTTCTCAAGGAAATGTGTGTGGAGGCCAGCATGGTGATGTGAAAGTCTTGGCTTCTCACTAAATGAAAATCATTCTTGTGGAAAATTTATTTCTTTAGGCACTAAAGCACTTTACATACATTAACAACTTTAGCCCTCCCCAAAATACTGTGGGATTTTACCTTTTGCAGATAGGAAAATAGAGGCACAGAGAGGTTAAATAACCTGTTCAAAATCACACAACTAGAAAGCAGTAGAGATAGGGTTTGAACCCAGCCAATCTGGTTCCTGCTCTTCATGTCTTCTTAATATGATACAGTATTCAGGAATGTCCTGTACGGTGGCGAGAAAGTCAAGGTTCCTGCATACCAAATAGTGGAACAGAACTAGAAAAGCCCTGTGACAAGTTGATAAGATGTTCTACTATCCCTGCTAGGTAAAAGCAAAATGCTTCTGGTGTTTATCAGATAAGAGACAAAGATATCTGACTCTGCAAGGATGGACATTTTTGTTTGTTTTGCTCACTTCACTGTACCTAGTACCTAGAACATTACCTGGAACATAGTAGTTGCTCAATTCACTGAAGAATGAATAAATACCAGACATCAGGGACTGGGTTATGTTTCCCCAGTAGTAGGCTACATCCATAAATGCAGCTGCAATTGGGATCACCCCCTCCTGAAGCACATGTCAATCCACCATCATTCTCTAAGAAGCCCCCATCCTCTGCACTGGACAAAGTGGAAAGTTAGGTGGGGATGTACTAGGAATCACCTTCCCTGCATTTCTTAAGATTTTCATGGTGATGCTAATTGCTATAATTTTCTCAGATACGGTATTGCTTTTTATTTTTCGTTTTGAGTGAAATGGGTAGTCCTAGGGGCTTCCATTGGACTTATTTTAGCTGTGGTTCGGAGACAATGTGGGGATTCTAGCAGTGGCTAGATTTACTTATTCAAAGTAAATCCTTAGAAAACAGATAGGTAAACTATCATGGGCTGAGTTCAGAGTGTTAGTATGTCCACTTTAAATTAGACTGGGACTGGGACGTAAATGCTGTTGATCACCTGAATCTTGTAAGTCTCCACCCTAATTGGTGAGTGACAGTGTTGTTTACTCAGATTCAATGTTCGATAATCTCTGAAATGAGTAGGCATTTCCCTTTGCCCAATACACTGTTTCCTTGATAAATATTTACAAGTCTCTTTGGGACAGGATAGGAGGAAGATTTCCCAATATTTTTGTGAAGTAATTTCAGGACACTTCTTTAAGGCCCTGCCTGACTTCCCCTTCATTAGGGGATTCAGGGCCTGTGAAGGATAGTCTTCCTTGTGCAAAGTAATTCTTACAAGGAAAGAGAGTTACAGAGTCTTCAGGTGAGTCGTGAGCTGCCTCAGACATGGGAAGAAGAATGGCTTGAGCTGAAAACCTAGGTTCAGTGGAGTTGGAGATTTGGGTGTTTGAGGCCTTGACACCCTCCCACTTAACACCATTGCAATTCTCAGGGTCTGCTCTTTCCTTATTGATGCTCTCACTTTCATATAAGGCCCTTGATGAGTCTGTGATTCAGTTGATGTTCTAAATTAGTCCCCACTGGAGTAGAGGATTGATTTTGGGTAGTTTTGTACTGGATTTTGGGTAGTTTTGTACTGCTGCTACAAAAAATAAGACATTCTTTTTTAGCACAGGGATACAAAATCCCCCTGGTTTCAGGTTTTGCTTTCAGCTAAGAACTAGGGATTTGAGTATCATTCTCTCTCTTTGAACTTTCCAGTATTAGCCACCTCATTCTCCAGTCCTGGTTTCTCATGCTGCTATATATGGCGCCACCAATGTGGGCCCCCAAGGCTTGCTTACAAACCACCAATGTGGGCCCCCAAGGCTTGCTTACAAAAAAAAATTACGGTATAAATTACAGTTTGATAAGTTGCTCTTCCACTCTGGGCCACTGGTTACCAGATTTTCATTCCTGAATGTTTGCTGCCGTTACCCCAACCAACTTATATAACCAATCCTGGATTCTCCTCAATTCCAGAAGATCTGCTGTCTGAAGTCCCTCCTGGTAACAATTTCTGATCCAGTTAGGATTCATGACATGAACAGCATAAACTGAGCTTGCTTATCCTAAGCAGAAAAAGAATTGATTAGAAGGCTATCAAGTATCTCAGAGGACTGATGGGAAAGGTGTTGAACCAGGCTCAGGAAATGGACTAGAATCCTGTGGTCCCAAAACGTCCCAAGCCAGACTTTTTGGGTCCAACTCTTCTTCGCACTGGGCATTGAACGCTGTTGTAACTGACAATATTAGAAGACATTCCAGACTTCCTTCTTGGTATCCTGATTGGCTGAGCTTAGGTCATGTGCATCATTTTCCTAGCGCCTGGGTCCAGGGAAGGCAAGTACTTGGCCTTTGGTTTCTGTGGGGAGGGGACCCTACTTGCACCCAAGATTCAAACAGTGACAGATTCCTCCAATCTATAATGTGCATATATATTATGACATTGGGATCACAATTGTGAGTAAAGGGTTAACCTCAGCACTGGGCTGATCCAGGCCTGCCTGTGAGAGCCACCGACCACAGAGTCCTGTTTCTTTGGAAACTGCAGTGATCAACAGATGTGGGATATTGCACCTGCCCTGCTTGCTGTGAAGCCCTGCTCTGTGGGACCGCTGCTGGACTGGGGCTGCTGGAGGCTGACATGCAGGTTTGGGGCTTGTGTTACTGGAACCATATAAAAGATTGTTGGGAAGCTGTGACTGTGGCTTTTCTATGTCAAGGTGATTTTCTGACACTTTGGATGTCATTCTGTGGCAAACTTGCATTTCCTGTGTGGATGTGGGGGCAAAAGAAGCTGTGCACTTGGTTAGCTGTCAGGCATTGCATTAGTTTCCTATCACTGCTGTAACAAGTCATCACAAACTTAGTGGCTTGAAACAACATAAATTTATCACTTTATGGTTCTGTAGGACAGAAGTCTGACATGGTCTTACAGTAGCTAGGATCAAGGTGTTGGCAGGGCTGCATTCCTCTCCATAGGCTCTAGGGGCGAATCTGTTCTCTTGGCTTTTCTCGCTTCTAGAGGCATCTGGCATGCCTTGGCTCATGGTCCCTTCCTCCATCTTCAAAACCAGCAATGGAGGATTGAGCCCTTCTTACACTGCATCACTCTGACCTCATCTGCCAACCTCTTCCACTTTTAAGGATGCTTCTGATTACTTTAGGCTCATCTAGATAATACAGAGTAATTTTCCTATTTTAAGGTCAGCTGACTTATCAACTTTAATTCTATCTGCACCTTAATTCCTCCTTGCTATGTAATGTAACATATTAGCAGGTTCTGCGGATTAGGGCATGAATATCTTTGGGGTACTGTGATTCTGCCTACCATGGGTATCCTGAAGAAATGAAGGTGCTGTACGTGCTATTTCCTGTCTTCTATCTCTCCACAAGATCAAGTGAGTGAAAATTAAAGCCAGTAGTGCCTTGCATCTGATCACCAATTTGAACCTGCAACCACTGCTGTGTCAATACCCAGTAGGACACAGTTCGGAGAGGGTGGATATTTTATTGGGGACATTTTTACATGTTCAAACACAATTTATTAAATCTCTACAGGGGTATATTGTTATCCTGAAATGGACTAATTTCTTAATTATGTAGCTCCTAGGATTTATTTTCTTTCCAAAACCTCTGAAAATAATTCTAAGATAGGATGCTGGGAAATAGGTTTCTTGGACTCTTGTAACTATCCAAATCTCCAAAGCTTTAGGACTTTTCTTGGCTGACGGAAAGAGTTGAAAACTACTGTTTTCTTTTAGAGGAAAAGTGTTAAAAAACCTGTCTAATATAAATTTTAAATGAAGCCAATATCCTAGGCTGGACTGATGTAAAATTATTTTCATCATCACTTTCATTGTGTCAACCAGATCTTTGGCTCCAAACATGCTGTCCTTGTAAAAATTTCATTTCAACTGTCAGGGTAATCAAAATGGTTTCAAAAACTTTTCTTGAATACTGAATTGAAATAAAATAATAAAACACACTATCAAATGCCAAAGTCTGCAAAAGGACAATACCAGATATGGGCAGGTTTTACATTTTAAAAAAGTCAATTTTATTAAATTCTTTACTTGGATATAACTTTGGAGTACCTATTTCTAAAATATACAGTTTCAGAATAAATCAAGTTGATTTTCCATCTGAAATCAGATTTGGTACTACTACATAATGAAACACACAAAATCGAAAACAATATTTTATTGATTTAAATTAACTTTTAATGGCACAGTTTATGTTGTGTAATGGTATTTTTATAATGTCATTACATTACATAGACAGAAAAAGAAAATAATGGCTACAAGTTTTATCTTTAAAATTTTGACACCACAGATCTGTATTTCTAAAAAACCATAAGCTACAGATGTCTGTAAGTTATAAGATCTTATTACTCTATTACAGAATGAAGATGTTGTTGAGGTTTTGGATGATACAGAAATGGATATGAGAAACAAATTTTGGAGTGAACACATTGAGCAGTCAAAGGGCTATACAAAATGTTGTTCAAAAGATGCTTCTTTTTAAAATCATTACCCAGCTTAGTCACAGTTAAAAAACCCCAGTAACATATGGGAAGACCTTTTTTAGAGGCACTGTGAGGCTAAAAGTACGTGTTTTGCTATTGTTTCAGTGTCTTAGTTCATTTACTATTGCTATAAAGGAATATCTGATGCTGGATAATTTATAAAGAGAAGAGGTTTATTTAGCTCATGATTGAGCTCGCTGGAAGATTCGACACTGGGCATCTGGTGAGGGCCTCAGGATGCTTCCACTTATGGTGGAAGGCCAAGGGGAGCTGAGTGTGTAGAGATCAAATGGCAACAGAGGAAGGGAGATATCAGGTTCTTTTTAACAACCAACTCTCACGGGAACTAATAGAGTGAGAACTCACTCACACCGTCGCCCCCAGTCAGCCTTTCTCCCTGCATTAGTGTTTTCATGATGGATCTGCGCCCGTGACCTAAAACATTTCCCATTAAGCCTCACCTCCAACATTGTGATCAAATTTCAACATGAGGTTTTGGGGGAAAAACATCCAAACCAGAGCAGTGAGTATCAGAGCATCAGGAATGTAAATTTTCATCTTCCCCATGCCTCTTCAAGGAAAGTGTCTTGACAACCTTGCCCATCTGTCCCCAATTTCCTACCTCTGACCGCTTCTGTATTTGCACCTCACAATTCTTTCCTGCGCTTGGTGTTCACCTGTCTATTCGTCCTTCTTTCCAGTAGCGTTTCATTGAGTACCACTTGTAGGAAGTTAATTATAAAAGAATTGATACAGTTGGGAATGATATTGATCTGTATTACCTAATAATTCAGACATAGGGAAAACTTCAAGGGAAAAGGGAATGGATTAATTTACCAGTTTCCAGAGTCCAGGCCTTGCCTTGCCATCAGTCATTCTTGTTGACTACTCGGATTGGTCACTGCGTTAGGCAATGGCAGGGTAGTAAGATAAAAAGGACATACGTTAGCAAATTGCACATGGGGATCAGTTAACTAGGACAAGAATGGAGAAGAAAAGGGTAGGCTAGGAAAGAGGGGTTAGACCACATTGCAATGTGATTGGAATTTTCCATCACCATTTCATATGCCTAGAATCTGTTGGTAGCTACTCCTTTAAATTTCCGGGACATTCTATTTTTCTGTAACTAGTGAAGGAGCCCTTCACTCTGCACTCCCAGTCTCCACTGGGGGACCATGACTGTCTCTGTCTCTCATCTCTGGATGCTACCATTCTGGCACCTCTCATGAATGTGCCTTTTGTCCCACTTCATTATGGAAGAGTCCTGTTCTAAGGGCTGGTCTTTTCATTTGATTAGCCAGCAAGTGAGGATACATGAAAGGAGACATTCTCCTTGGAGGCAACATGGAAATCCTAGTGGCTCTAATAAAACTCACCAGATAGGCAGAACTTTTACTACCAAACACATCACACCATGTGAATAATTACCTATAAGTGGTCTTGATATGCACTTTGCCAAAATACTGCTTCTAATTCAGGAGCAGCCAGTCAATGGTCCTTGCTGAAGTTTCTCTATAGTAAATGGCAAGAAGTGTATGTGAAGCTTCTGCTACACATGTCTTTTCCTGGAGTAGGGCACAGTGAATTCAGTTATATCAACAGCAGAACAGATCACAAAAATGGCCTCAATACTTTGCATCTCCTCCCATCAAGAGTTGGAGTCTGTTTCTTCACTCTTGAATCGGGCCTGGCCTTGGAAATGTGGTAGAAGTGGCATTAGAAGAGTTTCAGACCTAGACATCAAGGCGTCAAGAGGCCATGAGGCTTCTGTTTTCATTTGTCTTGAGACCCTGTGATCACTGTGTAAAGGAATCCAGGCAATCTTGCTAAATGATGAAAGACATATGGCCCTGTTGCTCCAGTCTGCCAACTGCCATACATATGAATATGACTACCTTAGATGATCCAGCCACCAGCTGCTGGCCAGCTGACTGCAGATGCATGCTCAAGTTTAGCAGACATCAACTGATCCAGCCCAGATCAGAGGAACAACCCAGGCGACCTCTACAATTAGCTAAATAAATAGTAGTTGTTTAAACTACTAGGCTTTGGGGTGGTTGTTTACACAGCAAAAGCTAACTGATACAAGTATTCATATAAGAATATGAATATGAATATGTAATCCCAGCACTTTGGGAGGCTGAGGCGGGCAGATCATGAGGTCAGGAGTTCCAGACCAGCCTGACCAACATGGTGAAACACCGCCTCTACTAAAAATACAAAAATGAGCCAGATGTGGTGGTGGGCACCTGTAATCCCAGCTACTCAGGAGGCTGAGGCAGGAGTATCGCTTGAACCTGGGAGACAGAGGTTGCAGTGAGCTGAGATTGCCCCACTGTACTCCAGCCTGGGCAACAGAGTGAGACTCTGTCTCAAAAAAAAAGGGGGGTGGGGTGGGGGGGATGGGATGGATTCATCAGTGGTGTGGATTTAGATCTATAAAACTTGGCTTTGTAGCCTGAAGGGGAGAATAATTGAAAAGAATGTAAAGATGTATATGTCTATAACATGGAATACTACTCAGCCATAAAAAGGAACGAAATAATGGCATTTGCAGCAACCTAGATGGAATTGGAGACCATTATTCTAAGTGAAGTAGCTCAGGAATGGAAAACCAAACATCATGTGTTCTCACTCACGTGTGGGAGCTAAACTATGAGGATGCAAAGGCATAAGAATGATACATTGGACTTTGAGGACTGGGGAAAGGGTGGGGGGTGGCAAGGGATGAAAGACTACACATTGGGTACAGTGTATACTGCTCAGGTAACAGAGGCACCAAAATCTCAGAAATCACCACTAAAGAACTTATTCATGTAACAAGACACCACTTGTTCCCCGAAAACCTATTGAAATAAAAAATTAAAAAAAAAAAAAATATATCTAAAACTATCCAGAAAACTGAAATCTGTTTCTAATACTTGGTATGAAAAATCCACAGGGTATCTGAATAGGTTTGCGTAACATGCCCCCCAGCATGAAGGAAGACGTCCTGATTCTAGACAGCACTCAGCTTTTGTGCCATATATCCAAGTTCAGCTCAAATTAAAATTCAGACATTGGTGACTTCACCAGGCATCTGTTTATATGTGTGATATGCCTGACTACCTTTTTTTCTGAAAAGAGAAGGAGTTCTTGGTTACTTGGCATAACCTGAATGCAACTGGGGTCACATATAGCTCAGTCTCTGAGCAGTGTTGCTTTCAAAACACAGCACTGTGGCAGGAAACAGAATGACAGCTATTCACATCTGTACTCAGTCTCTTGGGAAAAAAAAAAAAAGCCAGTGGGAGAGTACATTCATAATGCCAGCAAAGTTCACTTAAAAGAACATCCTTTGTAGACGTCTTTTTTTTTTTTTGAGACGGAGTCTCGCTCTGCCGCCCAGGCTGGAGTGCAGTGGCCGGATCTCTGCTCACTGCAAGCTCCGCCTCCCGGGTTCACGCCATTCTCCTGCCTCAGCCTCCCGTGTAGACGTCTTTATCGTTCTCAATCTTCCTAGTGTGCCCTGCAGTGGAACTTCTAAAAACTTTCTGGAAGTGGCTCATGAAAATACAAAATGTTCTTTCCCCACACTATTGAGTCCTTGAAAACTCTTTCCTGAAAGCAAAATGCATGTCTCTTCTGCCTCTTGACTGTGAGTTCCCACAGTCTTTTCCTCTCATCTAAACTCTTCCATAATCACTGTGATACTCCCTCATTCACTTCCTCTTTTCTGTTCCCATATCGTTCATGCATAGTGGTCCCTTCCTAAAAGCTAATGCTCCCTGCACCTGACCCTCCACGATGTATTCAGGCCTCTGGGTGGGGTGGGTAATCTGGTTTTATTTCCCTGAGGATCATCTCATTATCCAGATTCCACACACTACAGGGGAAACTAGATGCTTAACTCTCAAGTAAGATTCCTTCTCCTTTAGAAATGGGGTTAAGGGGAGACAGGCTGAAGTATTCATATATTAATATAGCCTTATGTGAATTTAGATTATATGAATATGAAATAATGTTATGTAAATGTACTAACAAAGTCTCATTTCTGGAACAAAACTTGAAATAATGTGAATTTCCCCAAATGAGGAAAAATAATCAATAATTGTGTATGTTCAAAGGTGGACTGAGTGAATTCGGAGCTCTATTTGTGTTATTGCTATGGTAGCTGGAAGACAGAATAACCTGCTACTATTCTTTGCCAGTCCTTTGGAAAATTGTTCTTGAATTACATGAGTTTTGAATTACGAAAGTTGTCCTGGAAAACATAAACTGACGTCAGTGTTCTGTTTTGTTATGTTTGCTTTTGTTTCTGCGGTCAGGGGAAAACGTTCGGGGAAGAGTAGGAAAGGAGGGTCAAGTTTTGAGTCCTCATGAAGAAAGGCAGAACCAGGCACTGAATGGGCTGCTTGAGGGTCCAGGTGACAATGGGCATCACTATGAAAGGACAAGAGCCCGCTAGTGTCTCCACTTCTCCCTGGCACCCAGGATCACTCTGGAATTTTCAAAACTGGCAACTCCAGGACCACGAGGAGATACGGACAAGGGTGTTCTCTGAGGCTCCTGCTAGTGGCTGCATGAGCAGACACATTGACCAGGAGGGGATGGAGAGGAGAGAAAATACTGTGAAGACACAGTGACTGGCTGATACCTGGTCCATGCAGATAGGAGAGATAGCCTTTGAAGACTTTTAATAATATTTGGGGCCAGATGCGGTGGCTCACACCTGTAATCCCAGCACTTTGGGAGGCTGAGGGTGGCGGATTGCTTGAGCCCAGGAGTTTGAGATTAGCCTGGGCAATATAGTGAAACTCCATCTCTACAAAAAATACAAAAATTAGCTGAGCATGGTGGTGTGTGCCTGTGGTCCCAGCTACTTAGGTGGCCAAGTTGAGAGGATTGCTTGAGCCCCGGCAGATTGAGGCTGCAGTGAGCTGTAATCATGCCACGGTACTCCAGCCTGGGTGAAACAGTGAGACCCTGCCTCTCTCTCTCTCTAAATATATATATATACATATATATGTGTGTGTGTGTGTGTGTGTGTGTATATATGTATGTGTGTGTATATATATATGAGTAGGATAATTTTTTTGGAAGGCCTGTGTAATGACCTTGAATTTATGTCCACAGGCTGCTGAGGCTTGGAATTCTTATTGCTTCTATACACACCAGTATGCTGATTTTGGTCCTCCTTCTCTTTGCGGGATTAGACTATTTAAGGCCTTAAACCTCTGATTCCTCTTTTGTAGAATGGGGGAATAATAACTTTATGAGATTTTTTTGTTTGATGATTCAATGAACTGATGCAGGAAAGGAACTTAGCATGGTGTCTAGCCTGTATTGTAAATGCTCAATAAATGTGAGCTATTATTGTGTCATTGTCACATCCATGGTCTTTGAAGTATACACTTTCAGTTTCACAGAATCCTTGGAGTTGTTAACATGGTTCGCTGACCAGACTTCCCTGATAGTATTAGTAACTTCTGGGTCTTGGATCCCTGTTGATCTTTAATGATTGATGTGGCAGGAGGCCACAGCTAATGATTCCTTGTTAATCTCAGGCCCTCTGTAAAGGGAACTGCCATTGCAGTTGGCGTTTTCCAATTTTCTGCCACATCTTATGGGAAAACAGTAACTTCTTACTCAGGAGAGATGATATTTTATTAAGCAAAACCAAGCTATTCTGGGAGAGGAGAAATTACCCATATGTTCTCATTCTCTGACCTTTTGGGAAATTTACTGCTGTTTGCATTCTTCTTCATTAAATGGTGGAAGCATTTTTCTATTAAAGAAATTAATGGAAAGCTAACTATATTAAAGCCACATTTGCTGTCTCTATTACAGTCAAAATGGCAGGTCGAATAAACCCTTGACAGTATGACTAGGGGTTTCCATGGCAACCAGATGGGGATGAAGAAAGAGGCCAAGTTCGGGCTTTAGGTAGTTTTCTCTGACTCATTGGGGACCCTAGAGATTCCCATGTTTGTGGTTCAGGAATGGGGTTGGCTAGAGGTTTCCTTGCCATGACTCCCAGCCCAGCCCAAATTTAGGGTTCCGTATGGCCCTTTGTACTCACGGTGGGGCTGACAAAGGTTGACAAAGTGACTGCCCCCATGAGAAATATTGCCAGAGATTGGATTATGGTTTCTAGTTCACAAAATATTTTTATTTACAATATTTCATTTAATCATGTTGCATTTACTGTAAGGTAAGTTGTCTGCATTCTAAAGGTAATGAAGCAGATTCAGAAAGGTGAAATGGTTTGCTAGAGTCAAGTGGCAGGGTCAGGGCCTGTATCATCCCACTCCAAGGCCAGTGTCCATTCCTTTGGGCCATGGTATGTGTTATAAGGTCTGCTTTATCCACTGTGGCAGGTTGGGTGGTTGGAGGGAAGGAGGTTTTACCTGTCCCTGTTGGAGGCTGTGCTAGAGAACAGGACACAGCTGTATGCACTCTCATGGAAGGCTTAGTTGCCTTAGATGAAGACGAACACTTTGTGGAAAAAAGGAACATTGTACTTCTTCCATGATGCCTGATTCTTTGCTTATTGGAATGTGTAGCTCCTCACTGATTGTAGTAATGAAAGACACTCTTTTATTGTATCTACTAACAACTGTTCTATAGTTTTCTTCAGTGACACTGATTATTTCCCATTATAAATTTCTTTTCTGAGCCCTTGCCTCAAGAAGCCTCTGCAATTTCATCTCCAATTATTATATTATTGTAAGAAGTGGCTCCCCAGAGGCACAATGGAATGGATGGGATTTATGTCATTTCAACTTCTCACATGAAGCATTCTCTAATTTTTGTTTGGGATAAAAGAGCTGGTTGCTGACTGGAGTTGGATGGGGTACATAAGTATCCTAGATCCTTAATTATTATGAAATAACATTATAATTATTTTCCAACTTTAGAATCATCTCTCTCTTTCACTTTCTACTTGCAACCTGCCACTAAGCATTTCCTTCCTCTGCAATATTTCTTGGCCCTCCTGCTTCCTTTTCATTCTTACCCCAATCCCATAATAACCAGTAGGCCATCTTAGATCCACAGTGCATCATCTGCCTTCTTTCTGGTTTCTCTGTTTCTTGTCTTTATTCCAATGCATCCTACACCTAGCAGCATGAATCCTTTCTTCAACTATTATTGGATTAGGCCACTCCCATTCTAAGAAGCCCAGAATAACTCTCAATTTCCTCTTGAATAAAATTAAACCTCCTAATCACATACTCTAAGCTCCTTAGCCTGTAACCTCCTCTACCTGATGCCTCCCTTGCCTGCCTCAATTGGACATCCTACTGCAGCTACATAAGCCCATCTACACTTCCTGCCTGTTGTGTGTATTTACACCCACCAATTAACTCGACAAAGAGCCTTTGGGCATCTCATCTCTCCTGTTCAGAATGTCTCTCCTCTTCATTTTACCTGGGAAACAATTGGTTTGGTTTAATTTTGTTTAACTCAGTGTTTCCCAAATGTACTTCACCGTGGAACACTTTTGCTCACAAGATAGCTGTTAAAACTGTACTGGATAGCTCTTGTCTTCTCCTTCTCTACCCACAACCCTCCTCTATTCTGCTATGTGCCTTCTGAGGGAGGCAGACCTGTATGGTCTGCATCAACAGGTCCCCTTTGATCTCCATCATGGTTACTTTAATGTGTCAACTTGGCTAGGCTCTATTACCCAGTTATTCAATCAAACACTAATCCAGTTACTACTGTGAAGGTATTTTGTAGATGTGTCTAACATCTACAATCAGTATACTTTAAGTAAAGCAAATTACCCTCCATAATGTGGGTGGGCCGTATCCCAATTGTTTGAAGGCCTTAAGAGCAAAAACTGAGGTTTCCTGAAGAAATTCTAGCTCAAGAAGGCAACATTAACTTCTGCCTGAGTTTCCAGCCTGTCCTATGCATTTTGGACTTGCCAGCTCCCCTTATCCCAACTCATCCCCCAAACAAATGAGCCAATTCCTTAAAATATTTCTGTCTCCCCACCTTCACCTGTCTTTCTCTTTCTAAATATTGGTTCTGTTTCTCTGGAGAACCCTGACTGACACACTCTTTAACTTCCTGTTAGTTTGGCCAGTGGCTGTTGATCTTATGATTAGAAGGAGGAAGGACTTAGGATATTTATCCTCTGGGTCACCTACAATTCACTGCATCTGTGGACAGAAGTCACAGTTCCTCTCTGGAGCCTTCTTTCTGTGACTCTTTCCTTCTTGCGTCTGGGTTCAGTAAACCACCCCATCCTCTTTTCCCTTCAGGACTGGGGATGGTAAGAACTTCCAGCTGTTACTAAACCTGGGATACTGACCTATTTCTTGTGGTTTCCCTACACTCTGCCACATCTTTGTGAATAGCCCATTATTCATCTTTCCTCAAATAGCCCAATTCAAATGTACTGTTTCCTGACATGACTTTCACTAATATAATATCTCATGGAATTAGTTTTCCAAGGAAACTGTGCTCCAACTTCAACCTTTCTCTTACTAGGATGGCAAAGTTGTAGGGTTCACTGTTTCCCAAAACAGCCTGGGGAAGTCCGGACAAGCTTCACAGAAAAAGTGATTCCGGGTTAGGAGTTGAATCATGGGTAGGTTAGTTCCGCTGGAGAGAAGGTGGGCATGGCAACAGAGAGTGACAACTAACATTCGTATATTTGGCAGTTATAAACTTCGTCTGTATATCTTATCTCATTTGATCCTCTCAACAGTCCTGTGATGTGAGCAATTATTCTTGTGTCACAGATAATTAAAAAATGAGCAAACAAGCAGGGTGTGTTCAGGGATGCAGGAGAAATTGTTCTAATTAGAGTAGAGAGTTCTTGATGAAAAATAGGGAAGAATAAAGGTTTTAGTTTAGGCAGGGCCAAATGATGTGTGATCCAGAGGGTGGAGGAGTTTGATCTGATAAAAGAGGCTACAGAGAACTTTTGAAGGATTATTTCAAAACTTTTTAAATTGACTATATAAATAACACACATTCATGGTAGAATATTTGGGAAAGTACAGTATAAAGAAGAAAATAAACATCATCTGTAATTTTATCACTGATATGATTTGGATCTGTGTCCCTGCCCAAATCTCTTGTTGAATTGTAATCCCCAATGTTGGAGGTGGGGCCTGGTAGGAGGTGATTGGATCATGGGGGTGGGTTTCTCATGAATAGTTTAGCACCATCCCCCGTGGTGTTGTTCTTGTGATAGTGAGTTCTCCCGAGATCTGGTTGTTTAAAAGTGTGTAGCACCTCCCCGCTTGCTCTCTGTCTTGCTCCAGCTCCTGTCACGTAAGACGCCTGCTCCCACTTTGTCTTCTGCCATGATTGGAAGCTTCCTGAGGCCTCTCCAGAAGCAGAAGCTGCTATGCTTCCTGCAAAGTCTGTAGAACCATGAGCCAAATAAACCTCTTTTCTTTATAAATTACCCAGTCTCAGGTATTTCTTTACAGCAATGCAAGAATGGACTAACACAATCACCAAGTAATATCCTTGTTTCCCCCCGCTTAAAATTTGAGATCAATCAGCATTCATAACATTGTGCCCTGTTTTATTCATCTGACTCAGAAGTTTCTCAACCATGGTGATACTGACATTTAGGGCTGGAGCATTCTTTGCTGTGGGGGCTGTTCCTGTGCACTATAGAATTTTTAGCAGTATCCCTGACCTTTACCCACTAGCTGCTGGTAGCACTCCTCTCCCTCCGGCTGTGACAACCAAAAATATCTCCAGACATTTTTATTTATTTATTTATTTATTTGAGATGGAGTTTTGCTCTTGTTGCCCAGGCTGGAGTGCACTGGCATGATCTCAGCTCACTGCAACCTCCGCCTTCTGGGTTCAAGGGATTCTCCTGCCTCAGCCTCCCGAGTAGCTGAGATAACAGGTGCCTGCCACCACGCCCGGCTAATTTTTTGTATTTTTAGTACAGATGGGGTTTCATCCTGTTGGCCAGGCTGATCTCAAGCTTCTGACCTCAGGTGATCCACCCGTCTTGGCCTCCCATAGTGCTGGGATTACAGGCACGAGCCACCGCACCCGGCCTAGACATTTTTGCCAAATGCTCCTTGGTGGGGAAAATAATCTCTGGTTGAGAATCTCTGATTTAACTTTATATTGTGAGCACTTTCTCCATATCATTGAGTAGTCATTTAAAAAATCCGTATGATAGACATACCGTACTTTATTTACTTATGGCTTTTTTCCCCAAATATTTAGTTTGTTTCTTTTCTTTTCTTTTTTTTTTTCATCATGAACAACACAGTGATGCGTATCCTTGCCTACACATCTTTGGTAGAATTTCTAATTATCTCTTAAGCACCAATTCCTAGAAGTACATTTCTTTCTTTCTTTTTTTTTTTTTTTTTGAGACAGAGTCTCACTCTGTCGCCCAGGGTGGAGTGCAGTGGCACAATCTTGGCTCACTGCAAGCTCTGCCTCCTGGGTTCAAGCAATTCTCTGCCTCAACCTCCCGAGTAGCTGGGATTACAGGCACCCACTACCATGCCTGGCTAATTTTTTTTGTATTTTTAGTAGAGACGGGGTTTCACCATGTTGGCCAGGCTGGTCTTGAACTCCTGACCTCGTGATCCACCCGCCTCAGCCTCCCAAAGTGCTGGGATTACAGGCATGAGCCACCACACCCGGCCTAGAAGTACGTTTCTGAGTCAAAAGACACGAACATTTCAAGGCTCCTGGAATATTGTTCTGAAAAAGTGCCTCTATGTTATCAATCCTCATAAGCCCTGAGGATTATCCTTAGGAGAACTCCTGGTATGTATATAAGTTTTAAAAAGCGGACATCCTATAATTTTAATTTGCACTTTTTGATCTTTAGTAAAGTTTTTCTATATGTTGCTGGAAAGTCTGGATTTCTTTTTGTTTATTTCCTCTTGCCTAACTTGTAGATTGTTGGATGTTTTAATCATTATGAAAGCAGTGTTTAGAAAGATACCATCTGACCTGTGTTTAGGGGGATTAAACTAGTTTGCATTTCTGTTTTTCAGGTCTCTTGTTTTTCCAATTTTCAGTTCTGATGTCAGAAATTTATTCAACTTTGTAAGGAAAATCTAACTCCAGGCCGGGTGCAGTGGCTCATGCCTCTTATCCCAGCACTTTGGGAGGCTGAGGCGGGCAGATCATTTGAGGCCAGGAGTTGGAGGCCAGCCTGGTTGACAGGGTGAAACCCCATCTCTACTAAAAATACAAAAATTAGCCACGTGTGGTGGTTCGCACCTGTAATCCCATCTACTCAGGAGGCTGAGGCACGAGAATCACTTGAACCCAGGAGGTGGAGGTTGCAGTGAGCTGAGATTGCACCACTGCACTCCAGCCTGGGCAACAGAGTGAGACACTTTCTCAAAAAAGAAAAAGAAAAGAAAATCTAACTCCGTTCTCAAAAGAAGCATGGAGGGAAAGAAAGCAAAGAAAGACTCGCAAATAGACTTTTCAAACTTCTAGTTAACAACTTCAAAGTCCCACTTTCTGCAGCCAAGTCTGCTAGTATTTTCTGCTTAGTATTATAAATGGATCGTTATTCACTGCTGTGCTCTCCTGGGGATGTAAAATTAGAACCGGAATCCATTCCCAGCTCTTCCTCCAAGTACTTCTGTAATCTCAGGCAATTGCTTCATCTCTCTGAACCTAACTCTCCTCATTTATAAAATAATGTGGTCAGTGAAGATTATCTCTCAAGATTATCTCTCAAGGCCTTTAGAATTTGTGTTTAGAGATTTGTGTTCATGTAACGGGAAGAAAATAAATAACTAGATAGCAACAACCTGGGACCCTGGAGTCTTGTTTTGAGCAGGGGGAAGAAAAGTCATGTCATGTTAAAATACTACAATGAAACAAAATAATGGCAAAATGCAACACTTGTCGATTCTAATCGTTAATGAGCTTTATGTCTCTTACCTTTTACTATTCTGCAGCACTTTTGTCTACTAACAACAGGAATTTTCCTGAAGTGCCAAATGTTACAAAGGTAGTGGTAGAGTGGGGGGTTTACTTAGGGTTGCTGTTGAGACAGGAAAAGTTGCAAAATTGGCTTTTGCAGGTGATATAATCTATCTCATTGTATATATTTGTCTGTTTACTGTCTTCTCCGCTGGAATGGAAATTCCATGAGAAAAGAGACTTTTTGTGTATCTTGTCCATCACGAGATCCTTAGTACCTAGACAGTGCCCAGCACATGGTATGTGCTCAGTAAGTACATGAAGAACAAATACATAAATAAATGAATGAACTGGAATATCTCTGCAGCACATACAAGTATAACTTACGAAAACAACTTACTCCAAGAGTCGCAAGAGCTCTCCAATGTTAGTTTTGTGACCATGGAGTTTGAACCCTAATCAGGTTCCTGAAAATGTGCGCTCTGCAAATAAGTCCAGCAACTATAGCTTTTTTTTTTTTTTTTTTTGAGACAGAGTCTCACTCTGTCACCCAGGCTGGGAGTGCAGTGGTGTGATCTTGGCTCACTGCAACCTCTGCCTCCCTCAAGCGATTCTTGTGCTTCAGCCTCCCAAGTAGCTGGGATTATAGGCATGTGCCACCATGCCCAGCTAATTTTTGTATGTTTCACCATGTTGATCAGGCTGGTTTCAACCTCAAATGGTCCACCCATCTCAGCCTCCCAAAGTGCTGGGATTATAGGCATGAGCCACCACGCCTGGCCAAATATAGCTATTTTAAAGTTAATTAAATGGATGAAATAAATTATATTTGAGAATATTGACTGAACAAATGAATGGAGAAATAAAAAAAGTGAAGGAGCAAATGATCTAACACACAGATTAAAATAAACTTGGCTAAAAAATTAATTTTAAAGGAGAATTTGGATATGAGTTGCCTTTGCCATCATTTAAAGCTTTTATGAAGATAATTTTGGGAATATCCTCATCAATATTATCATTTATTAGAACAGAGATTTATGAAAACAGATGCTATTAATTTTTTCTACCACCTAGAAGGCGGATTAATACATGTTCACAAATACAATAACAAGAAGGGTGATGAAACTACAGATATAGATACAGGGGAAGGAAGCCACTTCAGGATTGCAAAACAATGAGGACCTTTGAGCTCCATTTGCTGCCTCACCTGTAAAACGAGAATGGAAACTCTGTAAAGATGGTGAGGGAATAGCTATGATTGCTGTTTGCAAGGTATAAATAGATTTTGGGAAATTATCATTGCAGCAGCAAGCAGTTTCAAAATTATGTTAGAGAAATCCATTTTACTGTGAAGTTGTAGACAAGCAATGCCAAAAAACACCAGCTTTTGACTCCATGTAATTTATGTGTAAAATTTGCTCTAGAAGTTCAGCAAGGCTGACATGTAGGTCCATAAGTTTGCCAATTGTCTTCAAATGTGCAGTCAAGATGTATGGGCCAGCCAAATAAATCCTCAAAAGTAGTAAGAGAAAAGAGAGTGTGAGTCTCTCAACATAATCTTAGCAACTTATGTTACTACTTCTTAAGATGAAATTATTATTTTCTCTGGTAATTAAGTATTTAATTCCAATTCCTACAGTGACTATGTCTAACTTGTTTGTGGTAGAGACCATTGGGCTATCAACCATACTTGTTTCCTTTCCTCCTGGACACACAACTGAACTACATTTCCCAGCCTCCCTTGCAGTTATATACAGTTAGGTGTGACAGAACACTGGCTAGTAGAATATGAGTGGAGGTGATGTGGGCCACTTTCAGGCCTGGACCATTACAATTTCCCACACGATACTCTAAGGTGGCAAAGTCTTAGTCAGCCTAGGTCCCTGGGATACTCTGTGGAGCAGAGATGTGACCCACTTCCCAACCCTTAGCTTACTGGACAGTCTTTTAGAGAGCAATCAACTTTAATTGTTTAAACTGCTCAGATTTCAGGGCAGCTAGCATCACACTAACTCACTCACAGGATAGACAATGGGAACATTGTAGAACAGAAGCAACGGAAACACATAAATAATCATTACAATTGTAAAAATAGAAACAGTGAAAGTATGGAGGCATGCCTGGCCTTTCCCATTGCAGTGATCCGGGCCAGTCCATTTACAAAATATTAGGCAGCAGCTGCCCACATGCTGAAAAATAATTGAAGTGGAGCCTTAATGGGACCAAACAAATAATAACCATTCTGATTGTAAACAATTTCAGTTCAAAAAACCATTAAGTATTTAAGAACACTTCTCTATTTATAATTCAATGACAAAAAGTTTTTATTGCTTTTTTACTTACTGTGGTATATCATTAAGGGGGTGAAGGCAGGGAGAGGGAAGAGAAGGAAAGAAGGAATGTAAGGGAATAGCTATTGCTTTCTCTAACTGGCTTTGCTGGTGCGGGGCTTGATTCAAATGATCAAGATGAGTGGGTTATGCCCAGTGCGACCACTTGGGAAAGGAACACTGCAGCTGCAAGGTCTTCAGCCAGTCAAGGGCAAATCTTCTTAGTAATCATCACAAGAAGAGCCCTCAGGTACTCACGAGTGTGAAACCCTCCTTGAGCATCATTAAAATGTAGCACAGTGGGAAGGAATGAGAAATATGATGAACACAGTGACACAGCATCAAAACCTGTTCCCTGAAGCTACCAGGCAAAAAAGAAGAGAGAAAAAAGAAAAGATCTTTTGTGCTGAGTGAAAACTGAACATCTCTTCTGTCTCTCTTATGAGCTTATGATGTCTTCTCCATCTTATGATGTCATCAAAACTTCTGTTATTTTAATACAATTATATTTGTTCTGCGGAATAAACAATGGCATTATGTAATAATAGTAATATTTGATTATTACTTAATGATCAAATAGTTTAATAATGAAATAATAATATTTAGGTTATAAATTAGAATTAGGTTATAATTATATCTTCATATGTAAATTATAACTAGATTATCATATCAACCAGACGACCAAATCTACTAAAGAAGTATCTGCATCTACTTCAAAAGTGAGTTGTTATTTTTAAAAGTCCCTAGTTGAAGACAACAGTGTAACCCGAACAGCTACCAAAGGTATCAAGACCTAGTACTCCGCGTAGCCAGGCTATTCATTTTGACCAAATAACTACTCTTAATTTGCTCATTTTCAATTCTAAATGTTCTGGTGCACATAACATTGCAGTTAATATGTCAGGTCAATTAGCAGAAGATAATTTCACAGACAGTTAAATGATGCCAGACCTGTATCAAAAGATTTCAGATGTTTCAAATGGAAAAGCAGTAAATACAAACCATGATTTTATCCATCCATTTCATGAAATCAAAGCAAAGCTTTGGACATTCATTCTGCTAAAAGTGAAATACCTGACATGAATGCAATAACAAATTTGGTTATAAAGTTCAACACGGAAGATAAAATTATTTGGTTTTATGTGAATGTGTATATATTTCACACATATTTTACATACATTATATATATTTCATGGAGGACAGTGATGTGGTACAAACAATGGCATTATTTCATCAAGAAATGTGTACAGAAGATATGTTCTTGAAATTGGTTTGCTGCATACATTATTCATGATTGTTTTCAAACAAGCAGGAATATTTTGTCAATCAAAATAGTAGCTATAGCTGCCAAATTTCAACATGTTTTTATATATACTCAAAGTAACTAAACTACAATATTTTTTGTGACAAAAACAATGTTGAATGCAAAAAGAATTTGTCAACATGGCAGTGCATGCATTCTTTCTTTGCTACTCTCATCTATCAGATTGTAGAAATGTTTGACTTTTTGAGCCTTCCAACAGTATAAGATTTTTGTGTGTGTACAAAGAATCATCTAAATTTTGGTTGCGTTTTTTCTCCCCAAATCTATTGAACATCTTTAATCAAGGTATTCAAAAAATGGAAAACCAAAATATTTAAGCTTTTAATCAAATGTAATAATTAAAATAAGGAAATAATTAAAATATGGAAGTCATTAAAACATGTTGGTACAAGCACAAGAGAAAAGCCAAACAAAATAAATGATAAGAACTTAGATCATATACATGGTTTAATTTGACATTCTATCATTGTGTTATGAGATGGCTTGACTTGTGAAAAGAACCTTGGGATGGCACTCACATTATTAATTGGATAAATTCATATATTTTTCACTAGATGGATTTAAATTGATAAAGCCTACAATTTTGCAGCATCTAAATTTGGTGACACATTCAAAAGAATCATAAAAGAGAGACAATTTTTGGTTGAGTTTTGTCTTATAAAAGTGCATGTTGAAGAAAGATACCTGGAAACAAAATGACAGTACCTATAAAAATTATTTGGGCTTGAATTCTTACATATTTGAATATCCACAAAAATAGAAATGAGAACATTCCCCATTTAGCAGAATTCACTCAGAATCTATAATGAGAGTAAATTCTCAATTAAAAATATTATGGTCTAGAGATAGCTGTTTGATGTATCAACAGTTTCAAACGAACAACCACAAAAATGCAACTTTAAAGAAAACTGCCACCAATTTTATGAAAAAAATTAAAACAAGACTGTATTAAAAATACTTTCTTCTGGGGGAGGGGGGAGGGATGGCATTGGGAGTTATACCTGATGTAAATGACGAGTTGATGGGTGCAGCACACCAACATGGCACAAGTATACATATGTAACAAACCTGCACATTGTGCACATGTACCCTAGAACTTAAAGTATAATAAAAAAAATTAAAACAAAAATAAATAAATTTAAAAAATACATTCTTCAGGTTAACGCTAATGACACAGTCTTAGAGAGTAATACAGTTAAAAACTAATAAAAACATGTAAATACAGTTGATTGTTGGACATCTCAAAGGCCAGGGGTACTGAACCCCTGAGCAGTCAAAAATTTGCGTATAACTTTTGATTCCCCCCAAACATAACTACTAATAGCCTACTGTTGACTAGAAGCCTTACTGATAACATAAACAGTTATCACATAATTTGTATGTTATATGTATTAGGTACTGTATTATAATAAAGTAAGCTGGAGAAAAGAAAATGTCATTAAGAAAATCCTAAGGAAGAGAAAATATACAGCATTTACTATTCATTAAGTGGAAGTGGACCATCATAAAGGTCTTCATCCTTGTCATCTTCATGTTGAGTAGGTTAATGAGGAGGAGGACAAAGAGAGGTTGGTCTTGCTGTCTCAGAAGTGGAAGAGGTGGAGGATGTGGAAGGGGAAGCAGGACAGGCAGGCACACTCAGTGTAACTTTATGGAAATATTGTACACTGTCATTTCTGTCTCTTTTGCTTTATCATTGCTTTAACAATGTTTCTATATAATGCCAGTCCTTCCACGATTTGCTGTAGTTTCAGTGCCCATATCATAGAAGGGTCCACGTCATAAAAGAAGTCATAAGTAGTCTTGAACAATTAGAACCCTTCTGCAGGATTTCCTAATGTCAACTTGTTTTCTGGGATGGCTTCTCCTGTATCTTCCTCATTGTCTGGCACTGGTTCAGAAGCACTCATCTCCATGAAGTTATCTTTTGTTAATTCCTCTGGTGTGGTGTCTATTAGCTCTTGAATTTCTCCAAGATCTGTATCTTTAAACCCTTCACCCCCACCTTTTTTTTTTTTTTTTTTTGCCATATCCAAAATCTCTTTCATGATTTCCTTGATTGGCTCTGTCATAAATTCTGTGAAGTCGTGTACAGCAGTTTTTCCCAGCAGGAATTTATTGTTTCAGGCTTGATGGCTTTCACAGTTTTTTCTATAACAACAGTAGTATATTCAATGGTGTAATCCTTCCAGATTTTTTTTTTTTTTTTTTTTTGAGACGGCGTCTTACTCTGTCGCCCAGGCTGGAGTGCAGTGGCCGGATCTCAGCTCACTGCAAGCTCCGCCTCCCGAGTTTACGCCATTCTCCTGCCTCAGCCTCCCGAGTAGCTGGGACTACAGGCGCCCACCACCTCGCCGGGCTAGTTTTTTGTGTTTTTTAGTAGAGACGGGGTTTCACTGTGTTAGCCAGGATGGTGTCGATCTCCTGACCTCGTGATCCACCCGTCTCGTTCTCCCAAAGTGCTGGGATTACAGGCTTGAGCCACCGCGCCCGGCCATCCTTCCAGATTTTTATGATGCTTTCTCTATCAGCGTTCTCTTCTATAGCGTTGACAATCTTTTCCATAAAGTACTGTATATAATGTGCCTTAATGGTCCTTTTGACCCCTGATCTAGAGGCTGAACTAGAGACGTTGTATTTGGGGGCAAGTAGATCACTTTGACACCTTTGGTGTTGAACTAATGGGGTTCTGGTGGCCAGGAGCATTGTCCAATATGAAAATAACTTAAAAAGGCAGTCCCTTACTGGCAAGGTACTTCCTGACTTCAGGGACAAGGCATCAATGGAACTAACTCAGAAAAAAGCTCTTGTTGTCCAGGCCTTCTTGTTGTGTAACCAAAAGACTGGTAGCTGGTATTTCTTTTCCCTTCAAGGCTCAGGGGTTAGATGAGGGCAGGCCTGATCATAAACCTGACTACGTTTGCAGAAAACAGTAGAATTAGCCCATCCCTTCCTGCCTTAAATCCTAGTGCTTGTTTCTCTTCCCTACTAATAAATGTCCTTTGTGGTTTTTCCCCCCGCCCCAGAATAGGACACTTTTGTCTCCATTAAAAACCTGCCCAGGCAGATATCCTTTCTCCGCAATGATTTTCTCAAAGGTGGCTGAGAACTCATGCACTGCCTCTTGGTCAGCAGAAGCTGCTTCTCTTGTTATCTTGATATTTATAAAGCCAAATCTCTTTCTAAAACTGTCAAGCCATTCTTTGCTGGTATTAAATTCTTTGGCTTTAGATCCTTCACCTTACTTTTGCTTTAAATTGTCATATAATGACTTCACTTTTTCTAGAATCATGTTAGAGTCTATAGGTATACCTTTCTTATCGCAATCCTCCACCCTCATGAAAGCTGTATTTTCAATACAAGATAAAAGGGTACTTTGCAAAAAGTGCAAGGTTTTCATACCTGCTGGCATAACTGCAGTGATGGCTTCACAAATTTCCTTTTCTGTTTTTACAATGGTCCTTACACTGGATTCATTTATCTTGAAATGATGGGCAACCGCCGCTGCAGACCTCAATCTACAGTGCTCAAGCAATTCAGCTTTTTCCTGTCATGTTATGAGTTTTCTCTGCTTTTTGGGAGCACTTCCAGCATCACTAGTGGCACATCATATGGGTCCCATGATATTATTCAAAATTTACAGTATTGGACTAAATACAATGATAAATACTTGAGGACCGCAAGAGATTATTTCTTACTGTGATCTGCAATTTACTGTAGAGACAAACTGCTCACGTAAAGATAATCAGTCTCATGTTGCAGCGTTTTAAGCGCATACTTACAACACTTGAGCTCACCACGAAAGCAACAGGAGATGTCTATGAAATGATTACAGCAGTGCAGTATTACTACAGTAAATTTTATGCAGTCTTGATTTAGAACTGCATCTTTACATTTGTTTACATTTCCCTCGACTGTTTACCATGTATCGTCTGTGTTTGTGTGCATAAGTTTTGATAAATTTTAACTTTTATAGATTTGTGTATATTTTATGGTAGTAAGTGATGAAGTAAACTGGTATCTACATATATTTTATGCATTCATGACGTGTCTAACTTTTTCTTAAATGTTTAGATATTTCTAGGCTACCTGGTTTGGGAGTTTTTCAAATTGTCATAAAATCTTTAAAATATTTTCCAATATATTTATTGAAAAAATATCTGCATATAAGTGGACCCATACAGTTCAAACCTGTGTTGTTCAGGAGTCAACTGTGTATACAAAAATCATCGTTCTGCTTGTTATTTTATTTTTTTGATACGGAATCTAGCTCTGTCGCCCAGGCTGGAATGCAATGGCATGTTCTTGGCTCACGGCAACCTCTGCCTCCTGGGCTCAAGCAATTTCCCTGCCTCAGCCTCCCAAGTAGCTGGGATTACAGGCACCTGCCACCACGCCCAGCTAATTTTTTGTATTTTTAGTAGAGACAGGGTTTCACCATGTTGGCCAGGCTGGTCTCGAACTCCTGACCTCCACCTTGGCCTCCCAAAGTGCTGGAATTACAGGTGTGAGCCACCATGCCCAGCCCTGCTTGTTATTTTTTCATGTCAAGATTATCAATAAAAAAGTTTCAGTTTTGTTTTCATGTACATATATATATATATATATGTAAAACTTATTTTTGAAAGATTTTAAAAACAATTTCAACTTTTATTTTGGATTCAGGGCATACATGTGCAGGTTTGTTACATGAGTATATTGTGTGATACTGAGGTTTGGGGTACGATTGATTCTGTCACTCAGGTAGTGAGCAGAGCATCCAATAGTTAGTTCCTCAACCCTTACCCTCTTCACCCCCCTGACAGTGGTCTCCAGTGTCTATTGTTTCCATCTTTATGTCCATGAGTATGCAATGTTTAGCTCCCACTTACAAGTGAGCATACATGGTATTTGGTTTTCTGTCTCTGCCTTAATTCGCTTAGGATAATGGTCTGCAGCTGCATCCATGTTGCTGCAAAGGACATGATTTCATCTTTTTTTTATGACTGCATGGTATTCCATGGTGTATATGTACCACATTCTCTTTATCCAGTCTACTCCTGATGGGCATCTAGGTTGATTTCATGTCTTTTTTTGAAATATTTTATTTCAAAATAAAACATTAAATATTTTAAATATTTAAATATTAAAAAATAAATGAAATAAATATTTCATTTATTTTAGACCCTCCCATTTTACTTTGGATCTGTCTTGGTTTGGACTACAAATTACATAGTCAACCTAATTATAATTGTTATCGATAACCATTGTTTTAAATTATCCAACCCTCAAAGTGAGAGCCTGTCTCAAAATAAATAAATAAATAAATAAAAATTGTCTAGAAGTGCCAAAAAAAAAAAAATTATCCAGCCCTGTTTTGATCCACCTGATGACTATACTCACATGAGTGATCCAAGCCCAGCTCAGCAGAGGAACCACTCAGCTGAGCCTAGCATAAATTGCTGATAGACTGATAGGCAAACAAAATAGCAGTTAAGTCCCTAAGTTTTGGGGTGGTTTGTTAGGTCGTAATGGATACTTGATACATTATCCTTGCCTGCTGTAGTCTGAGAGCACTTCATTTGATCAGCTAGAGCTCTCCATGCTTTCCTTGAAAGAACAGTGTTAATACATCTGCGTGTGGAAAACATTGGAAAAGAAGGAATTGATTATTAGTAACCAAGTTTAATACTTAATCACTTGTTAAAGGCAGGATTCTATTCACTGCTTATGGGTTTCACATGCTACTGCATGAAACCATCACAGAAGTTGTAATTACAAGATGGAAGTCAAGAAAATCTGCTCAACTTACATAAATACATCTATTTATAGTATTACTTTCTTAAAAATGAAAATACCAAAACAAATGCTAAACTCAACAGGATGCTAGGACAATAAGTAGAAACTAGATTCGCCCAAGCCAAAGAGTATAGTTGGTAGACAGCAGGCTCTAGTGTCAGCTGGCATGGATCTAAATTAGAAGCTGGGATTATGGGCATATTGTTTGACTGAAAACAGCAACCATTTTGTTTGCTTATGAGTCTATGTGTCAGCAATTTGGGCTGGGCTCAGCTGAGTGGTTCCTCTGCTGATCCGGGCTTGGGTCACTTGTGTGAATGTAATTATCAGGTGGTTCAAACAGGGCTGGATAGCTTAAAACAATGGTTATCGAGCAATATGGAGTTAAATGGTGTGTCCTTTTAGCTCTGACTCATCATCAACTGGAAGCACATCCAGAATGATCCTGTCTATAGTGATGGTGGTGATGATTTTGAATCATGCCACGAGAGATAGCATTGAATAAAATTGTAAGTAGGTTCAAGAAGGTATTAAAACATTGACTAGGTTTAAACAAAAAATAATGGGTACCACACATTTAAAGCATCACTGAGGGAAGAATTTAGGGCTCTTTGTGAGCAGGGGACAATCAAGTATAGCTAGTAGAGAACAGGCTCTAGTGTTAGCTGACATGAATTTGAATTCAGATGAACCTAACACTTAGTAGTTGAGATGCTGGGCACGTCATTTAACTTCATATGCCGTATTTCTGCCTCATATGTATCATGGAAAAAATAACTACCTATCTTGCAGAGTCCATCTAAGGATCAAATGCATAATATACATAATTCACTTGAAATAGTGTCTGGTCAATAGCAAGTACTCAATACACCATCCTCAGGCTCTTGAGATAAGTGTCAGTGAGTACAGTCAGTGACAACAAGGAACTGGAAAACCACAGGTCGCACCCAGTATAACATTTGTTGTAGTCGAGATGCTTTATTCTTTTAAGTTTTGTGGTCTGTTAGACAGCAATGATGGATACTGACATTGCCATTGCTGGATTGGTAGGTCACCAAAACATCAACACATTTGGTGAAAACGAACAAACTGAGATCATCAGTTGGGTACACAAAGCAACCAGCCAACTCAAAATATATCAGTTACAAAAATGTATAAATCAGTGGATTAAACAAATAGTTATTTCATGTTTTTCCCATAACAGAGAATCCAGTCTAGGGCTAGTGGTTCCATAATAACACTAAGGCTGCAGGCTCCATCTCTTTCCTCAGCTGTCCTCAGTGTGTGATTGTTGCTCAGGTCACAGTTGGCTGCTTCTCCTTCCTCACTGTGCCCACATTGTGGGCAGGAAGATTGGCAGGGCAGAAGTCACAGGGTGGAGGGTGCCCTATCTGAGTCTGCTCTGCTGCCTTCTTTTTTTTAAGACAAGGTCTCACTCTGTTTTCCAGGCTGGTGTGCAGTGATATGATCATAGCTCACTGCAGCCTTGACCTTCTGGACTCAAGAGATCCTCCTATCTCAGCCTCCTGAGTAGCTGAGACTACAGCTGTGGGCCACCCTGATACCCTCTTTAAGGTGAGCTGTGAGCCTGGCCCCCTATACAACAACTTCTATGTATGTTTTCTTGGCCTGAACTGGCTTGCGTGGTCATCCCATCTGCGATAGAGGCTGGGGAATGTAGTTTTTAGCTGGGCCTTTGCCTCCTCCAGCAAAAACAGACTTCTGCTAGCAAGGAAAAAAGGGGGAATAGATACTGGATTGTAAAAGGTAGAATTCGGTTCACTGCCTTTAGGTCTCACTTGCTATCACACAAGATCATGGTGAAGCTAGAATTACAAAGTGGATGTCAAGTAAACCCATCTCAGCCGACTCTGTCAGTCATCAAGTTTTTCATTTTCCATTCAGTTGTCATGAAGTCGCACTGATACACTCATTAAGGGACTGGGGGAATTTATAAGCACCTGGGGGACCCATCTCTCAAAATTTTTATTTGGAAGACCGTTTAGCCAATTCAAGAGATTGCACTGTGAACAATAATTTGTCTTTTTAGGGGATATGGGGAGAGTCAAGCCACAATTCTTTATTTTGGGGAATTTATATCATCCCGTCCCTGGGTAGATTTGAACACCACAAGGAAATATAAACAAGATTTTCTCTTATTCTCAGAGCATTTCTGGGACAATAATATCTTTGAGACCAGGTTTGGTTTGGTTTTCTCTAGTTCCTCAGTAGCTGTTAGCAAAAGCTTATTGTGATAATGCATGAATCTCTGTGAGAAAAATGACAAAACACAACAGGGTGTGTTCCCATGTAGGAGCAGGCTCAACATGGTTCCCCCATAAATAAAACCTGGTTATAGAATTCCTTCTCCTCTTAACTCATGTAGTACATTGTCCCTCTATTCTTCTGTTTCACAGTCACTCTGCCTTCTATTAGTTACTTCTGGGTCTATTTCTTCTCTCCACGTCTCTCTCCACTATGCTGAAACAGTCTTAAAGGTCAGAGACTAAGACATGCATCTTTTTTATCATCAGAAACTGTCCAGTAGAAACAGGATGTGAGTCACTAAATTTTCTTCACACTAAGTGCTCTCATAGCCACATTTAAAAAGTAAAAGAAATAAGTAAAATTAATTTTAGTAATGTATTTCATTTAGCCCAATATATCCAACATGTGAGACTTTAACATGTAATCCATACAACACAGCAGAGATATTTCACATTTTGTTGGTATTACATTTTTCAGAATTCAATGTGTCTTTTACACTTACCTCACATCTCATTTGGGACTAGGCACATTTCAAGGGCCTAATAGCCACATGGGGCTAGTGTCCACCATACTGGACAACACAGGAACAGACAATGCCTTGGACAATAAGGGTACATCATAGTCACCAGTAGAATTTTACTTAGGCACACAAAGAAGCTGTTAAGTGCTAGGATTTTAGGAAATGCCATAGTTACAGCTTAGTGTGATCCACAAAGATTTGACTATTTCCCTTATAGTATGGCCAGCTTTATACTGCATTAACCAGGCTCAAGAGATCAGAGATGGGGGGTAGGTGGGGGAGGTTAATGGGCACAAAAAAAATGTTAGATAAAATGAATAAGACCTACTATTTGGTGGCACGACAGGGTGACTATAGTTAACAATCACTTAATTGTACATTTTAAAATAACTAAAGGAGTATATTGGATTATTTGTAATACAAAGGGTAGATGTTTGAGAGGATGGATACCCCATTCTCCATGATGTGATTGTTACAAATTGCATGCCTGTATCAAAACATCTCATGTATCCTATAAATATATACACCTACTATGTACCCACACACACACACAAAATCAGAGAGTGGGGAGAAATTTTACTTATCTAGATTCATATAATAACTTGACCTCAGAGAACATGGAGTCGAGTTATCTCATATTATAAATGGAGATAACTAAGGCTCAGTTAAGTCTTTAAGTGGTTTTTCCAAGGTCACACAGCTAGTCAGTGGCAGAGCCAGTCCTAGGACCCAATTATTTACCTAACATTTATTTAGCAAGTTATCAAGAGTCTTCTGTGTGTAAGATACTGTGCTATGTGCTTGGAATACAGAGCCATTAAATTGCAGTTTCTGTTTATGAGGTGTTGACAGGTAAGAGGGGGAGACAAAGGATAGGAATCATGCTCTAAGGCATTCTGGATATTATGAACCATGTATAGTGGAGACCAAAGGAGGAGAAAGTGGTGAAAGGGGTGAGGTCTGGGAGGACTTATCTGTTGCCCACTTTAGTGCTGCCTCTAAGCTCTGGAATTCAAAACATGGGAGCCACTTGACCCGTTAAATAATGCACCATTAAACGTGGAATTTCTTTCCTTTTGAATATAGTTAAGGATTTTCCTCTCACACATTTGGGGCATATCTTAGCTTGTGTTTCCTGAAAAGCAGATCCTGAGACAAAGACTTGGGAGCCAATAATTTAATTGGGAGGTGATTCCAGGATACCCAAGTTAGGGAGTGGGAGTGGGTCAAGGAAGAGAGAAAAGCCAATAAAGAGTGAGTGAATGTGTGGATTACAACTGCAGGTGACTGGGGCTCAATCTTATTGGGGATATTGGGAGACAATGTAGAGCATACCTCAAAATTGTCCCAGCCTGTGAAGGTGAACCTGAGGTGTGTATCCCCTGAATCTGGCTCCACCTTGGTTGATTTAATCTGAGGGTGTTAAATCTGAGCTTCTTGGTGCACAAGCTCTCTCGAAGGCAGAGGGATATGGGTGCTTGAGGCAGGGAGCTGTCAGGGAGCCCAGGGAACAATCCACTGTAGCAGCAGGTGGAGTCTGAAGTGTCAGGAGGGGAAACGAGGCAGGGCACCAACAGCGTCTGCCATGGGAAATTACCCTCACTTTTTCAGTGTTAAGTCTGAATATCTTCGGTGCAGGAATGTTTTCCTATACTGTATCTTCAAGTTTACTGTTTGCCCCAGTTGTCCTGCTTCCCCCTCTACAATGCCTGTTTTTAGAAGCTTGTATCTTTGTTCCTGTTGCTGTAATCTTTTTTTTTTTTTTTTTATCATTTTCATCCTTTTGTTCTTTCCCCTCATTATTTTTGGAGTGCTGTGTAAGTTTGCCTTATACATTTTTTATTTGTTTTTTCCTAATGCAGATTCTGCTCTTTTGTTGGCTCCAGTGGATACTTCTGTCTTTCTTTGTAGTTTCGTTGGATTCTTTTCAATTTGCCCCAGCTCCTTCTTCATCTTTCTATTTTCATGCCAGCCTTGTGCGCTTTTATTTCTTCTTTCATTGCCTACTTCACAGAGTTCACATTTTCTTATATATAAGGATGGTGCAAAAGTAGTTGAGGTTTTTGCCATTTTTTTGAGAGCCTAATTTCTTCCTGTTTCCCCAAAGTTGCATGCTTTCTTGATCTTTGCTGCTCAAACTGTGGTCTAAGCACCACCAGCATCAGCATCACCCAGGAGCTTGTTAGAAATGTGCATTTTCAGGCTCCACCCCAGATTCACAGAATCAGAATCTGCATTTTAACATGACATGCTCCCCCATCCCCACCGCCACCCTCGCCACTTCAACCAGGGATTTGTATGTGTCCTGAGAGTTGAGAAGCACAGGTCACTGGTTCCCTGGGAAGGAGCCTGGGGTGTGATTAGGAACACAGACCTTCAATTTTTATTTGAGTCCCAGCCTTGCCACCAATCAGCCATTTGACTTTGGAGATTTAACTATCCTTCTGGAACTTCAGTGCCTCTCTCACGGGGTGGCTTTGAAAATGAAGGTAGGTAAGTATGTGAAGTGCTAAGCGAGTACCTGGAACATCAACGTTTGAAAAATAACTGCTATGTGATCAGATTTTAATGTTGCAAAATATTTTTATTGATCTTTTCATGTTAAATTCTTTTATTCCCCTCCTGTGAGTTCATCCTTGCAAGAAAGAGATCTAGCCTGACCTGAGTTTTGCAAAAGATGAGGTAATACTACTCTCTCCCTGGTTATGTTCATGGACCAACTGGGGTTTGTCATAATTTCTGCCTCAGATTTTAACTTGAGGGAGTGAGTTGATGGGTACAGGTCTTAGCCAAATTCCTGGTATCTACAATCCTAAGCGACTCAGAGAGTTGTTTTCCTGCAGAAAAGGTATGACTCAGACCTATTCTCTCCAAGGTAGGGGTGGATATTGGGGGGTCAGTTACATTCCACTCCTTCCTATTTCCTCTCTGGCTCTGTCCTGTTTTGAAGGACTAGGAAGTGAATAAGACAATTTAACGTCAAGCTCATCTCCCCTACGGCCAACAGAATTTCTACTAGTGGGAGGCAAGTCTTGATTGCTTTGCTCAGCTTCCAGGGCTTCTGTGAAAGAAAATGTCCTGTGCATCCGTGGGTGTTCTGCAGAGATAATGGAAACTGAGGAGCACACAGTGCTAGCTAGCTGCCATCACACCTGGGAAGTTCAGAAGTCTTTTACATTTCATCTGTGCTGACCTTTGTAATTTGAGTTTTATGCATCCCACATATTAATACATTATTCATCTGGAAATCCTTAAACTGCCTTTCATTAGCCAAATTGAAATTTAAGAGTATGTCATCTGATGAGTGAGTATTTCCAGCTATCATATATTGGTGCTACCTGTCGTTCAACCATCAGGTTTAAAAGCATCTCCATCTTTGCACAGCAGTGCTTGTGCCATTATTTGAATGTTTTATTACCTTTTATCTTTATTATTTTGTAAAAATGCCAGTGAGAAAAGCCTAGATCTCAAACTCAATATAGATTCTTAAGCATGGTAAAAGCCGATAATCTTCATTTGGATGCTCATCAGACTTCATAGGTACACTATAGTAATTATGATGAAAATCAAGAAAAATAATGAACATCTCCAAAATTCTGAAAACTGAAGTATTGTCAATATGTTGATGTGTTTTGGATTTTTCTAATTTTTAAAATTTTTTTGGGAATTGAATCCTCTTATGTAATGCTATCGTTTGACTTTGTCACATTGGAATTCGCACACATTGATGGGATGACATCTTGATTAAAATATGAGGCTGTTATACTATAGTATTTATGATGCAAACATAGTTATGATTTTTTCCTATATTTTTTCTCTAAGTTTAAGAACTGAAAAGATGGAGATTTCGATTAACTGATAAATACTCATGTTCTTTTTTTTTCATGAATGTGTGAGGTGGTTTAAATAGTTGCTTGTGGGTTTTTTCCCCGTGGGATATTGCCGGCACTAAATAAATGATTGAGGTCTTTGGGTAACTTTCCCTAGTTACTATTAATTTCGTAACAATCACAGAATTACCAAATTAGTTTTATGATAATCCAGAGGCTAATTCATCATTGACTAGCTTTTACAAATGCCATGGCTTATTTTTTCCCCATTCCATTTGGGAAAAGGCATTTTTGGGTCCCAAATTTTTGGTTGGAGAGTGGTTATTTTAGGAAAAAAAATGGTGTTATCATTTTATATGGGTTCAGAATCCAAATTCAAGTTTCTCTATGAGCCCATGAAGGTCCCTAGTTTCTAAAAGTATTCTAATATGCCTAAAGGTGATCAAAAGAGTCCTGTTAATACATTTTGGGACTACATGTGGAGTGAGATAGATGTGTTTTTCGCCATAACCTACTGTGTAATCTTGGGAAATATACTTATTATATGGGTTTCCTCATCTGTAATAATAAGGGTTAATTAGATAGTAACCTAATAGGTTGAAGACTGAACCAGTTTTACCTGGCCTATGGCACCCTTTTAGCAGCTCTTAATAGTTGTTAATAAAGTATCGATGGATTTAATTTATTCATTCACAGACTTCATCACCAACACCATTCGTAACTTTGTTCTTCTCAGAAAACCCACTTGATGAGTTCAATGACTCAATGCTTGAGAGCTCAATGATAGGATGAGCTCTCCTATCATTAGGATGTCCATGACTAAATATACATTGTGGTGGGTATAAGTGGGTTCTGTCAAGAGCCTATCTGTGTTTCAGGAAGGGCACTCCGTGTTTATAAAAACATTTTTTGCAATGTATTGTTTTTGAAATAGGCGAATGATTTTTGACATTATAGCCTATAGACATCCTACAATGGCTTTCAAAATAATTAAGTAAATTGAAGCTTAGAAACATGTACAATCCTAATTTCTGTTCCTACAATTATACTCACCTAGAAGTGCTGGAATAATCCTGTGAAAACCTTGCTGGACCATTTGTTTGTTGGGAGGCAATTCTCCAATGGTAATTTGCATTTCTGCACATCTGGGCAAATGCATTAACAGATTTGTGTTCCAGACTAACTTTTCAAGGATGTTTGCATAATGAGGAACCTTAGAAGGTAGAGAGAGTGTCTCCCTCCAGAGCAGAGAGTAGATTTGTTTGCTGTTCAGGATAATGTGTCTCTCCAGGGCAGGTTTACTAGTAGCCCTCTTATCAAAGGTTGGTGTTTCCTAAGCTTGGAGCTCCTTTCCTGTAATGCACCTGTAATGTATGTTCAGGCATCATCTGGCCCTCGTTGCATCCCCTGTGGAAACTGGGATTCAGGGAATCAGTGCACGTGATGTTATTTTAGCTGTGGCTATTGCTGTCCTTTGTCTCTGACCAGGAGTCTGGTCATTTTGTGTGCATAGAAGATAGAGGATGGGACTGGGGCTCTGAGAGATTTTATCAAGTTACTCCCAACCTTTGCATCCCTTTCTTAGCCCTCCACACAGAAGGGACCAAAGACTTATAATCGGACTTCTGAGAGTCTTGTGAAGTTAAAGGAGAGAATTCTTGCAGCACATTAAGTGCAGTGTCTGGCACTTAATGCTGAGTAAATGCTCAATAAATTATAGCTATTTAATTTTTCTTCTATTAAAGAGCTTTGGATACATTTCCCCAAGGTTCGTCTGAGTATGATTTTGGTTTTCTCTTAATTGATGGATACTTGTGTCTCTGATGATTGGAGTGGCCATTTGAAAATCAGGTCTAAATGACCTTTCAGGAATCATACCTAAACATTTTATATATAAAGAAGACATAGTAATTATTAGTATGACTTCTTCTATGCACTAGTTATTAGTAGTTTAGTGTGCTGGGTTTGAACAACTAAGACAGCATATCACTCCCAGAAGCTGATTGACAGTAGTTATTAGTATAGTGCATAGAATTAATATTAGTATAGTGCATGGAATAAGACAGGCACTCAATCAATATTAAATATGATTTTAATGAAGATGGTGGTGGTGATGATGGCTGTTAGTGTTACTTTCTCCTTCATTCAAATCACTTATTTCACCTTTTATTCTATTGTTCATCCCGGTTCTTCTCCACGTGCTGATTATACATACAATTTAAAGTTGCCTAAGCAGAGAAAAGGGAGCCCTTATACGTTGTTGGTGGGACTGTAAATTAGTACAACCACTATGGAGAACAGTTTGGAGATTCCTCAAAAAAGTAAAAATAGAGCTACCGTATGACCTAGCAATCCCACTGCTGAGTATATACCCAAAAGAAAAGATGTCAGTATATTGAAGAGGTATCTGCACTCCCATGTTTGTTGCAGCACTATTCACAATAGCCAAGATTTGGAAACAACCTAAGTGTCCATCAACAGATGAATGGATAGAGAAAATGTGTTACATAAACACAATGGAGTATTATTCAGCCATAAAAAGAATGAGATCCTGTCATTTGCAAGAAGATGAATGGAACTGGAGGTCATTATGTTAAGTGAAATAAGTCAGACACAGAAAGACAAACATCACGTGTTCTCTCTTGTTTGTGGGACCTAAAAGTCAAAACAATTGAACTCATAGAGATAGAGAGTAGAAGGATGGTTACCAGAAGCTTGGAAGGGCAGTGAAGGCATAGGAGACTTATGGGGATGGTTAATGGCCACAAAAAATCGTTAGAAAGAATGAATCAGACCTACTATTTGATAGCACAACGGGGTTACTGTAGTCAGTAATAATTGTACATTTAAAAATAACTAAAAGAGGTCGGGCGCGGTAGCTCACGCCTGTAATCCCAGCACTTTGGGAGACCAAGCTGGGTGGATCACCTGAGGTCAGGAGTTCGAGACCAGCCTGACCAATATGGTGAAACCCTGTCTCTACTAAAAATACAAAAAAATTAGCCAGGTGTGGTGGCAGGCACCTGTAATCCCAGCTACTCGGGAAGCCGAGGCAGGAGAATTGTTTGAACTGGGGAGGTGGAGGTTGCAGTGAGCCAAGATAGCGCCATTGCATTCCAGCCAGGGCAACAAGAGTGAAACTCCATCTCAAATAAACAAACAAACAAACAAAAATAACTAAAAGAGTGTAATTGGATTGTTTGTAACTCAAAGGATAAATGCTTGAGGTGATAGATACCCCATTCACCATTGTGTGATTATTAAGCATTGCATGCCTGTATCCAAACGTCTCACATACCCCATAAACATATACACCTACTGTGAAACTGGATGCCTTCCTTACACCTTATACAAAAATTAACTCAAGATGGATTAAAGAATTAAATGTAAAACCTAAAACTATAAAAACCCTAGAAGAAAACCTAGGCAATATCATTCAGGACATAGGCATGGGCAAAGACTTCATGACTAAAACACCAAAAGCAATGGCAACAAAAGCCAAAATTGACAAATTGGATCTAATTAAACTAAAGAGCTTCTGCTCAGCAAAAGAAACTATCTTCAGAGTGAACAGGCAGCCTACAGAATGGGAGAAAATTTTTGCAATCTATCCATCTGACAAAGGTCTAATATCCAGAATCTACAAGGAACTTAAACAAATATACAAGAAAAAAACAACCCCATTAAAAAGTGGGTGAAGGATTTGAACAGACACTTCTCGAAAGAAGACATTTATGTGGCCAACAAACATATGAAAAAAAGCTCAACATCACTGGTCATCAGAGAAATGCAACTCAAAACCACAATGAGATACCATCTCATACCAGTTAGAATAGCAATCATTAGAAAGTCTGGAAACAACAGACGCTGGCAAGGATATGGAGAAATAGGAATGCTTTTACACTGTTGGTGGGAGTATAAATTAGTTTTACCATTGTGGAAGAGAGTGTGGTGATTCCTCAAGGATCTAGAACCAGAAATACCATTTGACCCAGCAATCCCATTACTGGGTATATACCCAAAGGATTATGAATCATTCTACTATAAAGACACATGCACACACATGTTTATTGCAGCACTATTTACAATAGCAAAGACTTGGAACCAACCCAAATGCCCATCAATGATAGACTGGATAAAGAAAATGTGGCATATATACACCATGGACTACTATGCAGCCATAAAAAAGAATGAGCTCATGTCCTTTGCAGGGACATGGATGAAGCTGGAAACCATCATCCTCAGCAAACTAACACAGGAACAGAAAACCAAACATAACATGTTCTCACTCATAAGTGGGAGCTGAACAATGAGAACAGATGGACACAGGGAAGGGAACATCACACACTGGGGCCTGTAGGGGGGTTGGGAGAAAGGGGAAGAAGAGCATTAGGACAAATACCTAATGCATGTGGGGCTTAAAACCTAGATGACAGGTTGATAGGTACAGCAAATCACCATGGCACATGTATACCTATGTAACAAACCTACACACTTAGTACATGTACCCCAGAACTTAAAGTAAAATAAATTTTTTTTAAAGTTGCCTAAGTAGAAAATATTCAAGGAGCTTAAAATTTCAAAATGTGGAAGATCCTGTGCATTTGAGGAGTACAAATGGTTTTTTCTTATCTTCATTGCTTCATCTGCTAATGTCAAATAAGGAAGCAAAATGGTGGAGACAGAAATTAAATTGAATGATCTTGGTTTAAGTTCCAGCTCTACCACTTAATTAGTTGTAAAGCCTTGCAAGTTTTTTTAAAAAAATCTCTCTGTGCCTCAGTTTCTTCATCTGCAAAATGGAGAAAATAATAGTATTGACTTTGAGGAATTATTGTGAAGATTAGATGAATTAATACTTGTAAAGCACTTAGAACAGTGCTTGGCACATGGTAGGCACTCAAGAAATGTTGAATATTATTACTATTTTTTATTTTTTCAGAGACAAGTTCTCACTCTGTTGCCCAGGTTGGATTGCAGTGGTGTGATGATCACTCACTGCAGCCTCAAACTCCTGGGCTCAAGTGATCCTCCTGCCTCAGCCTCCCAAAGTGCTGGGATTACAGATATGAGCCACCGTGCCCAGCCAGTATTACTAACACACTATTGCCTATTGTTTAGGAAGGCATGAAGAGGTATTTTTGGCTGATGTTGGTGTTGATATTAGCAAAAATATATCCCAATAATTCATGGAATTCAGAGATGTATTGGGAGATAAACTCTATTATTTTTTTGAAAGCAAACACTTTCTACGGTATTGTGTCAGTTAGGATTGAATTTGGCAACAAGTAATAGAAAATGCAACTTTTATGCCTTGTAGAGTTCTCTATCTCTGGAGGCAGGAAGGTCCTGGCATTAATTTTGCAGTTCAACTATAGCAAGGCAAGAGTCTCCTAATTCCCGAGGCCTTTTTCATGGCTGAAAGATGGCAGCTGCAGCTCCAGACACTGGGCAGGAAAAAAGGGGAAAGAGTGGTACAAGCCATATTTGCCCATTTTATCAGGAAAGCAAAATATTTCCTGGAAATCCTTAAAAAAATGTGTTTCTCTTTCATAGGCCAGAATTAGGTTACATGGCCACCACTGGTGGCAAGAGAGACTGGGAAAGCCAACGAGTTCTGTTTCCAGTGCCTAAGTTTGAAAGCAACAAGGGACAAGGGAATTATTGTTGGGTCAGCTAATCAGTGGTACTGGTTTCAGGTAGTATTTGAACTTTTTCTGAAAGTGAACATTTGAACTAGCAAACTGTGGGTTCTATTGTGATTTCTGGCGGGAACATTCACTCTAACACTCTCATTCTAATAATGCCTGATCCACTAGGCAGTAAATAGTTGTTGACTCAATAAGAACCTGAGAAATGGAAACATAAAGTGGTTGTTTCTACTGGGTTGCTGTATTAGTAATCTATTTCTACCTATAAGTTACTCTACAATTTAGTGGCTTAAAAAATAAATATTTATTATGTTAGAGTTTCTGTCAGGAATTTGGGAACTGCTTAGATGGTGGTTCTGGCTTAGAGTTTCCCATGAGGCTGTGATCACAATGTCAGCCAAAACTGCGGTCATCAGAAGGCTTGCCTAGTTCTGGAAGGTCTCCATCCAAGCTCACTGAAGTGACTGTTGGTCATTAACCTCTGTTGCTCACCAGGTGGGCCTCTCCATATGACCGCTTGAGTGATATGACAACTAGCTTCCCTGGGAATGCGTGATCCAAGAGGGAGCAAGAGATAGATGCCACAATGCCCTTTATGATCTAGCCTCAGAAGTCATGCAGTATCATTTTTGCCATGTTCTATTGGTCACTCAGGCCTACTCTGATATAATCTGAGGGGGACTACATAAGGGCATGAATACTGGAAAGAAGAGATCACTGGATGCCATCTTGGAGGCTGGCTACCATAGTCAGAGAGCCAGTTGGCAGTGAAATGAGAACGAAAAGTCCAGCTTTTCTGATGATCAACCTGTGACCCATATCACATTCTTATCTTCATTTTTATATTGTTGTTTTCTTGCATCGCTATCAAGAAATATTTTTTTAAAGTTAGAACTAATAATTAGTAAAGGGCATTTTTTATTAAGAACAGTTATCACTTAAATTAGATTATAGCTTCTCCTGTGCTTTGTACAGACACACACACATACACATCCCCATTCACAAATACACAAACATACATTCACAGATGTTTTACTATAGCTCAATTTTTGCGAGTATACTTTAGAGAGGACAAAAATTACAGAACTTTTGTATCATGTAGCTGAACCCCATAACTGAAACTAAAACAAAATGTTTATTTTCAGTTTTTAATTTTTATGTGTACATAGTAGGTTAGTAGGTATATATATTGATGGGGTACATAAAATATTTTGATACAGGCATGCAATGTGAAATAAGCACCTCATGGAGAATGGGTTATCCATCCGCTCAAGCATTTATCCTTTCAGTTACAAACAATACAGTTACACTCTTTAAGGTCCATAACTGAAAAATTAAGATAGCTGTGTCATCAATAGGGTATACATCTGACACAAGAATTATGCGGTTGGTTTTCTCTTTTATCAGTGAAATAGAAAACAATCCAGAACTTAAAGTATAATAATAATTTTAAAAAAATGTTATAAAAAATGAGTTACCCAAAAATAAAATTTAAAAAACACAGGAAATACATATATAAAAAAAAAAAAAAGAAAAGAAAAGAAACCCATCTGCAAGACAGAAGGGAATGAAGTAAAAGGTAATTGAAAGATTTTTAAATGAAAAGAGCAGCTTTTATTTTTTATTGTGGAAAAAACCAAGTTCCCAAGCTATTCTTTTTTGCCTGTGTTTGTATAACAACACAGATTGGTAGAAAATTGCTTGCTCCAGTTGAGTCCTGTAGGGAAAGGAGCCCACACTGAATTTCAGTTTATTACAGTGATATTATTTTCCAAGCATATCTTAAATTCCAAACATATAAATTTGTTTTCAGAGTGACCAATCCTCAATAATTTGAAGAAATAGGCAGTTGTCAATTTCATCCACTCTAGTTTTAGAGCTAAAATAATAACAGGCATGTGCTTTATTTTAAGTGTCCTTTTGTTCCTGTTTCTTCAAAGTCCATCAAAATCACTTTCTGAGTATACATCAATAATTTGACAACTTTTGAGATAATGAAGGGTGAAAAAAGAAATGATTTATATTTTGTCTGGCCTCTTCCTTATGGAAATATGTATTTCAATTATCTTCAGTTCAAATTGAAATGGATTCCTTTGTGGCCCATATATTTACATTTTTAAAACAAGCGTTCAAATCTAATTGAATACAACTACTCATTGATTTAATCTGAGTATATGAAATGGACCGCACTCCAAGGCTATTTTTTTATTCACTGAAAGTATCAGGTTTTTTTTTTTTTTTTTTTTTTTTTTTCTTGCGATAGAGTCTTGCTGCATTGCCTAGGCTGGAGTGCAGTGGCATGATTATAGCTCACCATAACCTTGAACTCCTAGGGTCAAGCGATCCTCCTGCCTTGGCTTCCCAAAGTGCTGAGATTATAGGCATGAGCCAGAAATACCAGTTTTTGAGAAAGAAAAGAAACTAACATTAATAGAGCAGCAAATATGCAGTTAAGGGCTGTGTCAGGCAATGTTTATATTTTTTCAGTTTGAGATATCTTGGTATAGTGAGCCAGTTATTGTCTAATTCATACTGGGAGAACCGAGGCTCAGAAAAGTTCGATTTTTCACTCATTCAGTGACTGTTCCTTAAGCTCTTGCTCTAAGTGATATGTACTATACTGGGTGGTGGAAGTATAGTGGTAAACAGAACAAGACCACACAGCTAGTAAGTGGAAAAGCTATAAGTAGGACCCAGATGGTTCCAAAGTCTAGTATCCCTTCATTTCATTATATTTGTACACAAATAGCTGTGACACAAGGAAGAATGTATAACTGATTATAAAGGGGTAAATACTAACATTTTTTGAGTGCCATTTATCAGACATTATTCAAGATACTTGCCTTTAGTGTATACAACACTTAAAAACACCCTATAAGTTAAATTCATATTCCATTAACCAATAAAAAATTGAGGCATAGAAGGGTTCAGATTGTTGCTTGTGGTTGCTCAGCTATTCAGGGGTGAAAAATTATTTGAGGCAAAGGAAGACGGTTTATTTGTAGCAAGAGTCATCCAATAATTTGCCTCATGTTCAAGTCAACCAGAGTTGGTTTCTGTTGCTTACAGCTAAGGAAACCTAAGTGATTGATACACTCTCCTGGCTGATTCATTATCACTGCTGATCCTGGGTAACTCTGTAAGCTCATCATCTGAAAGTTAAAAGAAGAGGCACTCTTGTTTTCTAGAAGCAGGCTATTCATGTGAGTCCAATTCACATCGTCAGTTTAAATTTTATGCTGTTCAGATAATCACAGAGACAATCCAGAATTCTTGGTGCCAAAAAAAAATTCATCCCTACCTGGATGAACTACTATAGATGGGTTCCCAGAAGAAACCTGTAATTGATACACTGGCTTCTCCAGGTCATTTGACTATGAACCAAAGCCCTTCTGAAACATGTTTAAATTCTGATTTCTTAACTCAGAAGGTACACAGGGCTGGTTTTCAACCTTGAGGTCCCAAGTCATTTCCAAGGTCACAGTGGAGTTTAATGGTAGGGAGCAGGGTTGGCTTCACGGGTGTGCAGCCTGTGCAGTTGCACAAGGCCCTGTGCTTAGAAAGGCCTCAAGTTGGGTTTAGTGCTCTGTTCTCATTGTCTTAAAATTCTTACTGTTTGAACAAGGGCCCCCTCATTTTCATTTGTACTAGGCCCTGCAAATTATGTAGTTGGTCCTGGTGACAAATCAGTGACAAACTTACTCCAACTGGATTCCAATTTATCTTATGAACTGAGGTTGGAAGAAAATTAATTGGGTAGCAGAATTTAGATTTCTTCTTAATGTGGTTCAATATTACTTAGTTATAGTTGGGTTGTAGGAACTCTGACGGATGCTATTCTGAGCCTTTTCTACTATTTCACAATGTTTGAAAAGAGAACTTATTCTAAAACCATAGGCACATCATAAAAAGACATCTGTTCACTAGTAATTTGAGATTCAAGGAAAATTTTTATTCTGATGTTATTGCTACTGAGGCCAAATACGATTAACATTAAATATAAAATACAGAAATATGTAAATATAAAATAGAAATATTTAAATATATTGAATAATATCAAATATATAAACATAAAATATTTCAGTAGATTACATATATAAATATAAAAAATAAATGTAAAATAATCATAACAGCTCCAAGGACCTGAAATGAAAGTTTCTCATCAACAACAAAGGAAATGGAAATCTCTGAAGCACTGATTTTAACACCAAGGAATACTATGCAGCTGGCAAGAGTGGAGCGTGTTACACAGAGTACCTGTGTCATCACAACCAGAGACCATCTTGACATCTGATGGGAGGAGGAAGGCCTCATGCCAGAGGAAACATCAGCAAAGCATAACTTCCTATAGGCATTTGTAGCTCTGCTGACATATTGATTTTACATTTCTGACAGCAGGAGCCATTGGATCTTTATAGGTCAATTTCCAATGTTAATGCCTCTGAAATCCTTCATCTTGCACTAATGACAATTTCTAGATGGATACTAAAGCAATTTTCTGGATTAATCAGGACCCCGGGTCTTGATGGACATATTTATTTACTTTCACTAATAATATAGCCAACAAGATGTTGTTGTGTTTGATTATCAGCGCCTAGGCAATGCCAGGTTTTGCCAAAGTAACTCTTTCCTCAAAAAGAGAAAAAGAGAATTTGAATTTAAAAGGGGGTCTCTCTACAGTGGAGGGTGAGCGGTGGTGGTGGTGGGGAGAAACCAATGGATTCATAGGATTAAAAATAAAATTAGAGCATTACATGCTTTAATATTTAAAAGAAAGGATATGATTATTGTCAATTACCTGTGCACCCTTGTTCTGAGCCAGGCTCTGTATGCTGAATAATGGAAGGAAACACATCCCCCAAAACCCATTGGATACCCTGGTTTAGGGCTGCTGAGTGGGAGTGAGAGATGTGTAAAGGAAGTGTGAGTCGAGGATGATTTTATTTGAAGTGCTAAAGTGGATCCCTAAGAAAAGGACAAAGAGATTCCTGCATGGGGGAAAGGCCCTCCAGACTGGCTAGGGAGTTGATGTGTAGGGGGAGGAGGTTATAGGACACAAAATAGGAGCAGTTTTCTCTCCTTACCAGAAAAGGTAAAACAGTGACCGAAGGGGTTGATGTACAGTGCATGGGTTGTGGGAAAGTTCACTGAACTGGGTCAGCAGAGAGGTCTTTGAGGCTGGTGGGCAGACTTGAGGGGATTCCCCTGAGTTATGGGTTTTCTGGCAATTGTGATCCAAGTAGGAAGAATAAGGGCTCAGACAAAAAAGGATTTTGCTCTAGAAACCAAGTGGCAGAGGCTGGGGAGAGCTGAGCAGAAATCACTTAGCTTTGGATATTCAGGGGAAAGGTAAATCACATGGGGGACCTGTCATCTTGAGTTCTAGGCAACAAGGAACAAATCTCAAAGGTTTAAATCCCTGAGCAAAGGGAGATTGTGGTTGGGACTTATCTGCTTGTGTTTAGGTTGCATCATGAATGGTTTTTAAAAATCAATTTATTTGTATATATGTTTTAACTTTTAAATAGTTTGATTCACAAGAAGTTGCAAAAATAATACTGAGAGTTCCCATGTGCCATTCATCCAGTTTCCCCTTGTAACATCTCTTACAAAAAATTCTCCCCATGATAACATCTTACACAACCATAGTGCTTTATTAAAGCTAAGAAACTAACATTGGTACAACTCTATTAATTCAACCACAGAACTTACTTGGTTTCATTAGTTTTTACATTCCCTCACTCTCTTGTATAATTCTATGAATTTCTATAACATTTATAGATATGTGTAACAGAACTGTTCCATCACCACAAGAACTCCCTCATGTTACCTCATTATAGTCACACCCTCCCTCAACCCTATGCCCTGTCAGTCATTAATGTAGTCTCCATCACTATAAATTTGTTTACTTCAAGAATGTTATAGAAATGGAATCACTGGTAAAAGGAATTTGAGGAGATAAATTAAAAAAAGAGAAATGGAATAACATAATATATAATCTTAAAATTGAGATACAATCCAAATACCATAAATTGTACTTGTTTAGAGTGTACAATGCAGTCTTTTTTTAGTGTGGCCACAACATTGTGCAACCATCACTACTATCTAATTCCAAAAAATCCTCATCACTCCAAAAATAAACCTTGTACTCCTTAGCGATCACTTCCCATTGCTCCCTTCCCCTAGTCCCTGATAACCATTAATATACTTTCTGTCTCTTTGGATTTGACTATTCTGGGAATTTCATAAATGCATTCACATGTGGTCTTTTGTGACTGACTTCCTTCACTTAGTATACTGTTTTTTAACAGTGGTAGGATGAATGAGTACTTCATGCCTTCCTATAGCCAAATAATATTCCACTGTAAGGATGTACCACATTTTGTTTATCCTTCATTGATTGATGAATACTTGGGTTGTTTCCAGTTTTGTGCTGCTATGAAATTTGTGTACAAGTTTTTGTGTAGGCATCTTTTCAATTCTCCTGGGCACATAACAAGGAGCAGTATTGCTTATTTAACATGTTGAGAAAGTGCCAGACTGTTTTCCAAAGTGGCTGCACCTTTTTATAACCCTAGCAGCAATATATGAGGGTTCCAGTTTCTCTGCATCCTCACAACCCTTGTTATTATCTTTCTTTTTTATTATAGCTATCCTTGTCGATATAAAGTAATATCTAATTGTGGTTTTGATTTGCATTTTTCTGATGACTAATGATAGTGAACATGGTTTCATGTGCCTATTGGTGATTTATATATCTTATTTTGAGAAATGTCTGTTCAGATCCTTTGTCCATTTTAAAATTGGGTTATTTTGCTTTTTATTGTTGAGTCACAAGAGTTTTAAGAAATATATTCTGGTTATTAGACCCTTATCAGATATATGATTTGTAAATATTTTCTTCCGTTCTGTGGGTTTTAGTTTTCACTTTCTTGATAGTGTCCTTTGAAGCACAAACGTTTTTTATTTTGATGAAGCACAATTTATGTATTGTTTTCTTTTGTAACTTATGCTTTTGGTGTCATATCTCAGAAATTATTGCCCAACCTAAGGTCATGAGGATATAGTCCTATATTTTCTTCCAAGTGTTTTATAGTTTTAGCCCTTACATTTATGTCTATGGTCCTTTTGAGTTAATTTTTTGTGTATGGTGTAAAGTAGGGGTCCAATTTCATTCTTTTGCACGTGGATATCCAGTTGCCCTAGCAGCATTTGTAGAAAAGACTATTCTTTCCCCATTTAATTGTCTTGGCACACTTGTCGAAAATCAATTGATCATAAATATACGATATGTTTAACTATAGTTTTTCTGCCAAATCCAGTTCACTGTGTTTTTTCCTCCTTTCACTGAGTTATTTTGCTTTCTGTGGCTTGCAAGATTAATACATTCATTGTAATTTCTTCATGTATCTAATAGTCTGCATTGCTCAATTTACAATAGCATTTTATCGATGTTTAATGCTGCCATTTTTTTACTGTTTCGATGCTTGGTTATTCTTTCTTACTTTTGATTGTAGACTGAGATTATGCCATGTATATAGTCTGCAGTAAAAGTATATCAAATGTCTTTAGCTCTTTATAACTTTGAAAACATTTTTATAGACAGCTTCTCATTAAATAGTTGGAAAAACTTTGTAAAAGCAGGCAGGATTGGAGTTATTGTTCTCATCTGTCTTGATTAACAGATGTGGAAGCTGAAGCCAAGCGACTTGACCAAGAGTCATTAGCAGAAGCTCAGCTGGAGCTCAGGCCTTGACTTTTTGTGCTATACCCTGCTTCTTGTCTTTGAATTCAGTAGCAACTGGCAAATAGTCATAGCTTGACAGGAATGATTGAGCTATTTGTTTCTTCACTATCATTCATATTTGCCTTTTACTTTTTATTTCCAAGGCTACTATCCTAGAACAGACCTTCATCATTTCCTATCTGAAAATTCCTGCATTAGCAATGACTACTCAACTTCCCCAATGTCCTCGTTTTATCATCCATCGATCCTTATACTGCTGCCAAAATAGCTTTCCTAAAACACTGCTTCTGTTATGCTATTCTTTTGCTTAAACAACCTTAAAAGCCACCTATTATTTCAAGAAATAAGTAAAAAAACTTTCCATTTTGGGGCAGGTGATCTAGGAAAGTATGCATTTGATCTTAAAGAGCAAGTTAGATCAAGCAATCTCTAAAAGAATATGCTCACCTTGACTGATACTCCGTTGAAACTTTGTGCTACATTCAACTCAGTATTTTATTTTCTTAATTTGGGTTCCCTCACAAAGTAACCTGGAGACAAGGATTTGAGTGCAAGTAGTTTATGTGAGAGGTGGTTCTAGGAAACACCAGTAGCAGAGTGGGGAAATTAGATAGAAAAGGAAAGGAAGTCATTGCAGGGTGTGTTTTCAAGACATTGACACTACCAGAGGTCAGGAAGGGTAGGTGGGAGGAGGGATAAAAAGAGTTTGATTAATGGGTGCAAATATACAGTTTGATAGAAGAAATAAGACCTAGTGTTTAATAGGTCAGTAGGGTGACAATAGTTTACAGTAATCTTTTGTATATTTCAAGATAGCTAAAAGAGAATAATTTGAATGTTTCTAACATAAAGAAAAGTTAAATATTTAAGGTGATGATTATGCCAATTACACTGATTTGATCTTTACAAATTATATAAATGTATTAAATTATCACATGTACTCCCAAATATGTGCATCTGTTATATATCAATAAAAAAGACATAAAAACTAAGGGCAACTCGAGCTTAATCTGACTCTGGGGAATTTTGCTTGACAGTGTAGATCATGCAACTCAGAGTCCTCCCATCTAAGGGGTGAGTGGAATGGAGTTTTTAGCCACTAACTTATGTCAGTCATTGGTTGAAGACTACTCCTGTACCTCTAACCTGTTCTGTGCTTTCAGCTTGGGTGTGGGCAGAGCAGGCTTTAGTAGCCAAAGAAAGCCCTCTGGCAAAACATCACAGGTACTCACAGAACTTGAACTGATGTACTTTGAAAAAGTAAGAGCCAAGAAGCTACGGGTGGGGAACCAACAGCAGTCATTACACTTAAGTTCCTTTATCTCACATGCGTTGGGCAGTAGCTATAGGGAAGACCCTGGGAATTGAAAGATGTTTGAGACTATGTCTGTGTCCTTGGGGAGCTGATGCCCTGGATAGGAGGATTGGCATGTAAGCAGGGGATTGCAGTAGAGTATGGCCATGCCTGAAGCTGGTGTATGGACTGTCGGGGAACAAAGGAAAGGAGAACTAACTTTGCTTGGGGACAGTTTTACAAAGGAAGAGACATGGAAACTGTTTCTTTTTTAAAAAATTTAATTTAGGCCGGGCGCGGTGGCTCAAGCCTGTAATCCCAGCACTTTGGGAGGCCGAGGCGGGCGGATCACGAGGTCAGGAGATCGAGACCATCCTGGCTAACATGGTGAAACCCCGTCTCTACTAAAAATACAAAAAACTAGCCGGGCGTGGTGGCGGGCGCCTGTAGTCCCAGCTACTCGGAGGCTGAGGCAGGAGAATGGCCTGAACCTGGGAGGCGGAGCTTGCAGTGAGCCGAGATCGTGCCACTGCACTCCAGCCTGGGTGACACAGCGCGAGACTCCGTCTCAAAAAAAAAAAAAAAAAAA